>NW_026871608.1:0-79453 GCF_028564815.1 Eubalaena glacialis | reverse complement strand
CTAAAACGCACCTCATTTCTCCTCTCCTTGTGCTCGGGTTCACCATTCCAGCTGCTTGACTAACCATCTCCCTATTTGGAGAATGAGCACCTTTAACCTCCTGATTGTACAGGTTGCAATCTGTCCTGAGGATGAACGGGAAGACGTGGAACCAATGTGAGACGAGCCCTAGGTGTTGGGACAGGCATAGGTCACTCCATTTTCCCATCAGGAAAAAGAATGAACCACAGGCTCAGCCTGCCCCCCAGAACCAAAATAGGGCCTGAAGCAATCCTGCGCTTTTGCGGCCAGCTCCCAAAAAAGCGAGGAGACAAATGGAGCTCAGGGGCACTGCAATTCACAAACGTGCAGAGTTATAAATGAGAACTCTCGTCCACAAATATATTGAGGGAAGGCAACGAAGAGGATTTGAAAGCAAGGCAGATTTGCAGGAAACAGATTTCAGGAGGTAGATTCGACTCGCCTTTAAAGCACATGAAAAGCGGCAAAACGTTGACAATGATGCCCTTGGCCAAAAAGGGCGTATGCGTTTTTTCCTGAATATATTCAGGAAAAAACGCATACGCCCTTTTTGGCCAACCAAGCAAGCCAGAAGGGCAAATCAGCACTACAAAGAAGTCTCGCTTGCCCTCGGTCAAAAGGGCCATGCTGAACAAACTGTAAAAACCAGAAAAGCAGGACAGGCCATGGAGACAGGGGAGCCTTGCTACGCTGATGGGAGGGATGTAAATTGCCAACAGGCACTCTGGAGAAGAGTACGGTGTGTCCTGAAACAAGTAATAAACACAGCGTTGAGAGCATAGGGCACTTCCACTCATGGGCGTATAAATTGGGAAAACTAAAAATCAACAAGACACAGGCACCCTAAAGTTTACGGCTGCTCTGTTGCCAAGAACCTCCGCTTCGGTACACCTTCAATATCCCAGGAAAGAGAAAAATGGATAAAGAAATGGTGGTACTTGACACAATGGAATATCACTCAGCCATGAAATCAATGTCATAAGGCTAGTTAGCAGCATGATGAGTGGATTTAGGTACGATGATTCTAAGTGAAATAAGTCGCACAGTAAAAGGCCCTTCTCCTAAGATATCGCGTATTGAGGGAATGTCAAAATCGTTACACTTGAACTGAATTAAAAAACAGAACAGAGGCACACCTTTAGAAGACACACTATGGCTGCTTAACGGGAAAGGTGAGGTGGGGTGATGCATAAAACAAGGTTTTGAAATTAGCTCAGACACCGCTCCATAAGCCAAATATGTAATAGACAAGGCCTACTCCCTGCTCAGTGTACTGGACTCAACACCCCCTAGTCACCGCACAAGAATATATCAGACTAGTATGAATCTGAAAACCTATGTATTGATATCTCTCTGCAAGTGAATCAAGAGGGTGTAAAGCGGCATAAACACAGCAGGGAAAAGCAGCCAAACCCCATTCTAAACATACATTGCTTTAAAAAACCCACAAAGCAAAGACAGTGAAAGAGAGAGAAATTCTTACAAAATCCGTTCAGGGTCTCTGATGCAACCTGGATTGACGATATCTAGACCCACAGCTGGATGAGACATAAGGCTGGACACTCTTGGGGCTGAGAGGATTGGTGAGGTTGGGTGAGCAAATGCAGATACTTTAAAGTAATACCGCGGGGTACCCACCCCATGGGTCTCAAATCTCCAGGTACAAGGGCATCTTCCTACATCAAAACATGCATGGGAAACCCAGAAGATGGTATGCCGTGAGATCGGGAAAGGTTTCTAAAACGCACCTCATTTCTCCTCTCCTTGTGCTCGGGTTCGCCATTCCAGCCGCTTGACTAACCATCTCTCTACTTGGAGAATCAGCACCTTTAACCTCCTGATTGTACAGGTTGCAATTTGTCCTGAGGATGAATGGGAAGACGCAGAACCAACGAGAGCGAGCCCTAGGTGTTGGGACAGGCATAGGTCACTCCATTTTCCCATCAGGAAGAAGAATGAACCACAGGCTCAGCCTGCCCCCCAGAACTAAAATTGGGCCTGAAGCAATCCTGCGCTTTTGCGGCCAGCTCCCTAAAAAGCGAGGAGACAAATGGAGCTCAGGGGCACTGCAATTCACAAACGTGCAGAGTTATAAATGAGAACTCTCGTCCACAAATATATTGAGGGAAGGCAACGAAGAGGATTTGAAAGCAAGGCAGATTTGCAGGAAACAGATTTCAGGAGGTAGATTCGACTCGCCTTTAAAGCACATGAAAAGCGGCAAAACGTTGACAATGATGCCCTTGGCCAAAAAGGGCGTATGCGTTTTTTCCTGAATATATTCAGGAAAAAACGCATACGCCCTTTTTGGCCAACCAAGCAAGCCGGAAGGGCAAATCAGCGCTACAAAGAAGTCTCGCTTGCCCTCGGTCAAAAGGGCCATGCTGAACAAAGTGTAAAAACCAGAAAAGCAGGACAGGCCATGGAGACAGGGGAGCCTTGCTACGCTGATGGGCGGGATGTAAATTGCCAACAGGCACTCTGGAGAAGAGTACGGTGTGTCCTGAAACAAGTAATAAACACAGCGTAGAGAGCATAGGGCACTTCCACTCATGGGCATATAAATTGGGAAAACTAAAAATCAACAAGACACAGGCACCCTAAAGTTTACGGCTGCTCTGTTTCCAAGAACCTCTGCTTCGGTACACCTTCAATATCCCAGGAAAGAGAAAAATGGATAAAGAAATGGTGGTACTTGGCACAATGGAATATCACTCAGCCATGAAATCAATGTCATAAGGCTAGTTAGCAGCATGATGAGGGGATTTAGGTACGATGATTCTAAGTGAAATAAGTCACACAGAAAAAGACACTTATCCTAAGATATCGCTTATAGAGGGAATGTCAAAATCGCTACACTTGAACTGAATTACAAAAGAGAACAGAGTCACACCTTTAGAAGACACACTATGGCTGCTTAACGGGAAAGGTGAGGTGGGGTGATGCATAAAACAAGGGTTTGAAATTAGCTCAGAGACCGCTCCATAAGCCAAATATGTAATAGACAAGGCCTACTCCCTGCTCAGTGAACTGGAGTCAACACACCCTAGTCACCACACAAGAATATATTTGACTAGTAAGAATCTGAAAACCTATGTATCGATATCTCTCTGCAAGTGAATCAAGAGGGTGTAAAGCGGCATCAACACAGCAGGGAAAATCAGCCAAGCCCGATTCTAAACATAAATTACTTTAAAAAACCCAGAAAACAAAGACAGTTAAAGAGAGAGAAATTCTTACAAAATCCATTCAGGGTCTATGATGCAACCTGGATTGACCATATCTAGACCCACAGCTGGATGAGACATAAGGCTGGACACTCTTGGGGCTGAGAGGATTGGTGAGGTTGGGTGAGCAAACCCAGATACTTTAAAGTAACACCGCGGGGTACACACCCCATGGGTCTCAAATCTCCAGGTACAAGGGCATCTTCCTACATCAAAACATGCATGGGAAACCCAGAGGATGGTATGCCGTGAGATCGGGAAAGGTTTCTAAAACGCACCTCATTTCTCCTCTCCTTGTGCTCGGGTTCGCCATTCCAGCCGCTTGACTAACCATCTCCCTACTTGGAGAATCAGCACCTTTAACCTCCTGTTTCGTCCAGGTTGCAATTTGTCCTGAGGATGAACGGGAAAACGGGGAACCAACGAGAGACTAGCCCTAGGTGTTGGGACAGGCACAGGTCACTCCATTTTCCCATCAGGAAGAAGAATGAACCACAGGCTCAGCCTGCCCCCCAGAACCAAAATAGGGCCTGAAGCAATCCTGCGCTTTTGCGGCCAGCTCCCAAGAAAGCGAGGAGACAAATGGAGCTCAGGGGCACTGCAATTCACAAACGTGCAGAGTTATAAATGAGAACTCTCGTGCACAAATATATTGAGGGAAGGCAACGATGAGGATTTGAAAGCAAGGCAGATTTGCAGGAAACAGATTTCAGGAGGTAGATTCGACTCGCCTTTAAAGCACATGAAAAGCGGCAAAACGTTGACAATGATGCCCTTGGCCAAAAAGGGCGTATGCGTTTTTTCCTGAATATATTCAGGAAAAAACGCATACGCCCTTTTTGGCCAACCAAGCAAGCCGGAAGGGCAAATCAGCGCTACAAAGAAGTCTCGCTTGCCCTCGGTCAAAAGGGCCATGCTGAACAAACTGTAAAAACCAGAAAAGCAGGACAGGCCATGGAGACATGGGAGCCTTGCTACGCTGATGGGCGGGATGTAAATTGCCAACAGGCACTCTGGAGAAGAGTACGGTGTGTCCTGAAACAAGTAATAAACACAGCGTAGAGAGCATAGGGCACTTCCACTCATGGGCGTATAAATTGGGAAAACTAAAAGTCAACAAGACACAGGCACCCCAAACTTTACGGCTGCTCTGTTGCCAAGAACCTCCGCTTCGGTACACCTTCAATATCCCAGGAAAGAGAAAAATGGATAAAGAAATGGTGGTACTTGGCACAATGGAATATCACTCAGCCATGAAATCAATGTCATAAGGCTAGTTAGCAGCATGATGAGTGGATTTAGGTACGATGATTCTAAGTGAAATAAGTCACACAGAAAAAGACACTTATCCTAAGATATCGCTTATAGAGGGAATGTCAAAATCGCTACACTTGAACTGAATTACAAAAGAGAACAGAGTCACACCTTTAGAAGACACACTATGGCTGCTTAACGGGAAAGGTGAGGTGGGGTGATGCATAAAACAAGGGTTTGAAATTAGCTCAGACACCACTCCATAAGCCAAATATGTACTAGACAAGGCCTACTCCCTGCTCAGTGTACTGGACTCAACACCCCCTAGTCACCGCACAAGAATATATCTGACTAGTATGAATCTGAAAACCTATGTATTGATATCTCTCTGCAAGTGAATCAAGAGGGTGTAAAGCGGCATAAACACAGCAGGGAAAAGCAGCCAAACCCCATTCTAAACATACATTACTTTAAAAAACCCACAAAGCAAAGACAGTGAAAGAGAGAGAAATTCTTACAAAATCCGTTCAGGGTCTCTGATGCAACCTGGATTGACGATATCTAGACCCACAGCTGGATGAGACATAAGGCTGGACACTCTTGGGGCTGAGAGGATTGGTGAGGTTGGGTGAGCAAATGCAGATACTTTAAAGTAATACCGCGGGGTACCCACCCCATGGGTCTCAAATCTCCAGGTACAAGGGCATCTTCCTACATCAAAACATGCATGGGAAACCCAGAAGATGGTATGCCGTGAGATCGGGAAAGGTTTCTAAAACGCAACTCATTTCTCCTCTCCTTGTGCTCGGGTTCGCCATTCCAGCCGCTTGACTAACCATCTCCCTACTTGGAGAATCAGCACCTTTAACCTCCTGTTTCGTCCAGGTTGCAATTTGTCCTGAGGATGAACGGGAAGACGGGGGACCAACGAGAGACTAGCCCTAGGTGTTGGGACAGGCACAGGTCACTCCATTTTCCCATCAGGAAGAAGAATGAACCACAGGCTCAGCCTGCCCCCCAGAACCAAAATAGGGCCTGAAGCAATCCTGCGCTTTTGTGGCCAGCTCCCAAGAAAGCGAGGAGACAAATGGAGCTCAGGGGCACTGCAATTCACAAACGTGCAGAGTTATAAATGAGAACTCTCGTCCACAAATATATTGAGGGAAGGCAACGAAGAGGATTTGAAAGCAAGGCAGATTTGCAGGAAACAGATTTCAGGAGGTAGATTCGACTCGCCTTTAAAGCACATGAAAATCGGCAAAACGTTGACAATGATGCCCTTGGCCAAAAAGGGCGTATGCGTTTTTTCCTGAATATATTCAGGAAAAAACGCATACGCCCTTTTTGGCCAACCAAGCAAGCCGGAAGGGCAAATCAGCGCTACAAAGAAGTCTCGCTTGCCCTCGGTCAAAAGGGCCATGCTGAAAAAAGTGTAAAAACCAGAAAAGCAGGACAGGCCATGGAGACATGGGAGCCTAGCTACGCTGATGGGCGGGATGTAAATTGCCAACAGGCACTCTGGAGAAGAGTACGGTGTGTCCTGAAACAAGTAATAAACACAGCGTAGAGAGCATAGGGCACTTCCACTCATGGGCGTATAAATTGGGAAAACTAAAAATCAACAAGACACAGGCACCCTAAAGTTTACGGCTGCTCTGTTTCCAAGAATCTCCGCTTCGGTACACCTTCAATATCCCAGGAAAGAGAAAAATGGATAAAGAAATGGTGGTACTTGGCACAATGGAATATCACTCAGCCATGAAATCAATGTCATAAGGCTAGTTAGCAGCATGATGAGTGGATTTAGGTACGATGATTGTAAGTGAAATAAGTCACACAGAAAAAGACCCTTATCCTAAGATATTGCTTATAGAGGGAATGTCAAAATCGCTACACTTGAACTGAATTACAAAACAGAACAGAGTCACACCTTTAGAAGACACACTATGGCTGCTTAACGGGAAAGGTGAGGTGGGGTGATGCATAAAACAAGGGTTTGAAATTAGCTCAGAGACCGTTCCATAAGCCAAATATGTAATAGACAAGGCCTACTCCCTGCTCAGTGAACTGGACTCAACACCCCCTAGTCACCGCACAAGAATATATCTGACTAGTAAGAATTTGAAAACCTATGTATCGATATCTCTCTGCAAGTGAATCAAGAGGGTGTAAAGCGGCATAAACACAGCAGGGAAAAGCAGTCAAGCCCCATTCTAAACACTAATTACTTTAAAAAACCCACAAAACAAAGACAGTGAAAGAGAGAGAAACTCTTACAAAATCCGTTCAGGGTCTCTGATGCAACCTGGATTGACCGTATCTAGACCCACAGCTAGATGAGACATAAGGCTGGACACCCTTGGGGCTGAGAGGATTAGTGAGGTTGGGTGAGCAAACGCAGATACTTTAAAGTAATACCGCGTGGTACCCACCCCATGGGTCTCAAATCTCCAGGTACAAGGGCATCTTCCTACATCAAAACATGCATGGGAAACCCAGAGGATGGTATGCCGTGAGATCGGGAAAGGTTTCTAAAACGCACCTCATTTCTCCTCTCCTTGTGCTCGGGTTCGCCATTCCAGCCGCTTGACTAACCATCTCCCTACTTGGAGAATCAGCACCTTTAACCTCCTGTTTCGTCCAGGTTGCAATTTGTCCTGAGGATGAACGGGAAGACGGGGAACCAACGAGAGACTAGCCCTAGGTGTTGGGACAGGCACAGGTCACTCCATTTTCCCATCAGGAAGAAGAATGAACCACAGGCTCAGCCTGCCCCCCAGAACCAAAATAGGGCCTGAAGCAATCCTGCGCTTTTGCGGCCAGCTCCCAAGAAAGCGAGGAGACAAATGGAGCTCAGGGGCACTGCAATTCACAAACGTGCAGAGTTATAAATGAGAACTCTCGTGCACAAATATATTGAGGGAAGGCAACGAAGAGGATTTGAAAGCAAGGCAGATTTGCAGGAAACAGATTTCAGGAGGTACATTCGACTCGCCTTTAAAGCACATGACAAGCGGCAAAACGTTGACAATGATGCCCTTGGCCAAAAAGGGCGTATGCGTTTTTTCCTGAATATATTCAGGAAAAAACGCATACGCCCTTTTTGGCCAACCAAGCAAGCCGGAAAGGCAAATCAGCGCTACAAAGAAGTCTCGCTTGCCCTCGGTTAAAAGGGCCATGCTGAACAAAATGTAAAAACCAGAAAAGCAGGACAGGCCATGGAGACATGGGAGCCTTGCTACGCTGATGGGCGGGATGTAAATTGCCAACAGGCACTCTGGAGAAGAGTACGGTGTGTCCTGAAACAAGTAATAAACACAGCGTAGAGAGCATAGGGCACTTCCACTCATGGGCGTATAAATTGGGAAAACTAAAAGTCAACAAGACACAGGCACCCCAAACTTTACGGCTGCTCTGTTGCCAAGAACCTCCGCTTCGGTACACCTTCAATATCCCAGGAAAGAGAAAAATGGATAAAGAAATGGTGGTACTTGGCACAATGGAATATCACTCAGCCATGAAATCAATGTCATAAGGCTAGTTAGCAGCATGATGAGTGGATTTAGGTACGATGATTCTAAGTGAAATAAGTCACACAGAAAAAGACACTTATCCTAAGATATCGCTTATAGAGGGAATGTCAAAATCGCTACACTTGAACTGAATTACAAAACAGAACAGAGTCACACCTTTAGAAGACACACTATGGCTGCTTAACGGGAAAGGTGAGGTGGGGTGATGCATAAAACAAGGGTTTGAAATTAGCTCAGACACCGCTCCATAAGCCAAATATGTAATAGACAAGGCCTACTCCCTGCTCAGTGTACTGGACTCAACACCCCCTAGTCACCGCACAAGAATATATCTGACTAGTATGAATCTGAAAACCTATGTATTGATATCTCTCTGCAAGTGAATCAAGAGGGTGTAAAGCGGCATAAACACAGCAGGGAAAAGCAGCCAAACCCCATTCTAAACATACATTACTTTAAAACCCCACAAAGCAAAGACAGTGAAAGAGAGAGAAATTCTTACAAAATCCGTTCAGGGTCTCTGATGCAACCTGGATTGACGATATCTAGACCCACAGCTGGATGAGACATAAGGCTGGACACTCTTGGGGCTGAGAGGATTGGTGAGGTTGGGTGAGCAAATGCAGATACTTTAAAGTAATACCGCGGGGTACCCACCCCATGGGTCTCAAATCTCCAGGTACAAGGGCATCTTCCTACATCAAAACATGCATGGGAAACCCAGAAGATGGTATGCCGTGAGATCGGGAAAGGTTTCTAAAACGCAACTCATTTCTCCTCTCCTTGTGCTCGGGTTCGCCATTCCAGCCGCTTGACTAACCATCTCCCTACTTGGAGAATCAGCACCTTTAACCTCCTGTTTCGTCCAGGTTGCAATTTGTCCTGAGGATGAACGGGAAGACGGGGGACCAACGAGAGACGAGCCCTAGGTGTTGGGACAGGCACAGGTCACTCCATTTTCCCATCAGGAAGAAGAATGAACCACAGGCTCAGCCTGCCCCCCAGAAGCAAAATAGGGCCTGAAGCAATCCTGCGCTTTTGCGGCCAGCTCCCAAGAAAGCGAGGAGACAAATGGAGCTCAGGGGCACTGCAATTCACAAACGTGCAGAGTTATAAATGAGAACTCTCGTCCACAAATATATTGAGGGAAGGCAACGAAGAGGATTTGAAAGCAAGGCAGATTTGCAGGAAACAGATTTCAGGAGGTAGATTCGACTCGCCTTTAAAGCACATGAAAAGCGGCAAAACGTTGACAATGATGCCCTTGGCCAAAAAGGGCGTATGCGTTTTTTCCTGAATATATTCAGGAAAAAACGCATACGCCCTTTTTGGCCAACCAAGCAAGCCGGAAGGGCAAATCAGCGCTACAAAGAAGTCTCGCTTGCCCTCGGTCAAAAGGGCCATGCTGAAAAAAGTGTAAAAACCAGAAAAGCAGGACAGGCCATGGAGACATGGGAGCCTTGCTACGCTGATGGGCGGGATGTAAATTGCCAACAGGCACTCTGTAGAAGAGTACGGTGTGTCCTGAAACAAGTAATAAACACAGCGTAGAGAGCATAGGGCACTTCCACTCATGGGCGTATAAATTGGGAAAACTAAAAGTCAACAAGACACAGGCACCCCAAACTTTACGGCTGCTCTGTTGCCAAGAACCTCCGCTTCGGTACACCTTCAATATCCCAGGAAAGAGAAAAATGGATAAAGAAATGGTGGTACTTGGCACAATGGAATATCACTCAGCCATGAAATCAATGTCATAAGGCTAGTTAGCAGCATGATGAGTGGATTTAGGTACGATGATTCTAAGTGAAATAAGTCACACAGAAAAAGACACTTATCCTAAGATATCGCTTATAGAGGGAATGTCAAAATCGCTACACTTGAACTGAATTACAAAAGAGAACAGAGTCACACCTTTAGAAGACACACTATGGCTGCTTAACGGGAAAGGTGAGGTGGGGTGATGCATAAAACAAGGGTTTGAAATTAGCTCAGACACCGCTCCATAAGCCAAATATGTAATAGACAAGGCCTACTCCCTGCTCAGTGTACTGGACTCAACACCCCCTAGTCACCGCACAAGAATATATCTGACTAGTATGAATCTGAAAACCTATGTATTGATATCTCTCTGCAAGTGAATCAAGAGGGTGTAAAGCGGCATAAACACAGCAGGGAAAAGCAGCCAAACCCCATTCTAAACATACATTACTTTAAAAAACCCACAAAGCAAAGACAGTGAAAGAGAGAGAAATTCTTACAAAATCCGTTCAGGGTCTCTGATGCAACCTGGATTGACGATATCTAGACCCACAGCTGGATGAGACATAAGGCTGGACACTCTTGGGGCTGAGAGGATTGGTGAGGTTGGGTGAGCAAATGCAGATACTTTAAAGTAATACCGCGGGGTACCCACCCCATGGGTCTCAAATCTCCAGGTACAAGGGCATCTTCCTACATCAAAACATGCATGGGAAACCCAGAAGATGGTATGCCGTGAGATCGGGAAAGGTTTCTAAAACGCAACTCATTTCTCCTCTCCTTGTGCTCGGGTTCGCCATTCCAGCCGCTTGACTAACCATCTCCCTACTTGGAGAATCAGCACCTTTAACCTCCTGTTTCGTCCAGGTTGCAATTTGTCCTGAGGATGAACGGGAAGACGGGGGACCAACGAGAGACGAGCCCTAGGTGTTGGGACAGGCACAGGTCACTCCATTTTCCCATCAGGAAGAAGAATGAACCACAGGCTCAGCCTGCCCCCCAGAACCAAAATAGGGCCTGAAGCAATCCTGCGCTTTTGCGGCCAGCTCCCAAGAAAGCGAGGAGACAAATGGAGCTCAGGGGCACTGCAATTCACAAACGTGCAGAGTTATAAATGAGAACTCTCGTCCACAAATATATTGAGGGAAGGCAACGAAGAGGATTTGAAAGCAAGGCAGATTTGCAGGAAACAGATTTCAGGAGGTAGATTCGACTCACCTTTAAAGCACATGAAAAGCGGCAAAACGTTGACAATGATGCCCTTGGCCAAAAAGGGCGTATGCGTTTTTTCCTGAATATATTCAGGAAAAAACGCATACGCCCTTTTTGGCCAACCAAGCAAGCCGGAAGGGCAAATCAGCGCTACAAAGAAGTCTCGCTTGCCCTCGGTCAAAAGGGCCATGCTGAACAAAATGTAAAAACCAGAAAAGCAGGACAGGCCATGGAGACATGGGAGCCTTGCTACGCTGATGGGCGGGATGTAAATTGCCAACAGGCACTCTGGAGAAGAGTACGGTGTGTCCTGAAACAAGTAATAAACACAGCGTAGAGAGCATAGGGCACTTCCACTCATGGGCGTATAAATTGGGAAAACTAAAAGTCAACAAGACACAGGCACCCCAAACTTTACGGCTGCTCTGTTGCCAAGAACCTCCGCTTCGGTACACCTTCAATATCCCAGGAAAGAGAAAAATGGATAAAGAAATGGTGGTACTTGGCACAATGGAATATCACTCAGCCATGAAATCAATGTCATAAGGCTAGTTAGCAGCATGATGAGTGGATTTAGGTACGATGATTCTAAGTGAAATAAGTCACACAGAAAAAGACACTTATCCTAAGATATCGCTTATAGAGGGAATGTCAAAATCGCTACACTTGAACTGAATTACAAAAGAGAACAGAGTCACACCATTAGAAGACACACTATGGCTGCTTAACGGGAAAGGTGAGGTGGGGTGATGCATAAAACAAGGGTTTGAAATTAGCTCAGACACCGCTCCATAAGCCAAATATGTAATAGACAAGGCCTACTCCCTGCTCAGTGTACTGGACTCAACACCCCCTAGTCACCGCACAAGAATATATCTGACTAGTATGAATCTGAAAACCTATGTATTGATATCTCTCTGCAAGTGAATCAAGAGGGTGTAAAGCGGCATAAACACAGCAGGGAAAAGCAGCCAAACCCCATTCTAAACATACATTACTTTAAAAAACCCACAAAGCAAAGACAGTGAAAGAGAGAGAAATTCTTACAAAATCCGTTCAGGGTCTCTGATGCAACCTGGATTGACGATATCTAGACCCACAGCTGGATGAGACATAAGGCTGGACACTCTTGGGGCTGAGAGGATTGGTGAGGTTGGGTGAGCAAATGCAGATACTTTAAAGTAATACCGCGGGGTACCCACCCCATGGGTCTCAAATCTCCAGGTACAAGGGCATCTTCCTACATCAAAACATGCATGGGAAACCCAGAAGATGGTATGCCGTGAGATCGGGAAAGGTTTCTAAAACGCAACTCATTTCTCCTCTCCTTGTGCTCGGGTTCGCCATTCCAGCCGCTTGACTAACCATCTCCCTACTTGGAGAATCAGCACCTTTAACCTCCTGTTTCGTCCAGGTTGCAATTTGTCCTGAGGATGAACGGGAAGACGGGGGACCAACGAGAGACTAGCCCTAGGTGTTGGGACAGGCACAGGTCACTCCATTTTCCCATCAGGAAGAAGAATGAACCACAGGCTCAGCCTGCCCCCCAGAACCAAAATAGGGCCTGAAGCAATCCTGCGCTTTTGCGGCCAGCTCCCAAGAAAGCGAGGAGACAAATGGAGCTCAGGGGCACTGCAATTCACAAACGTGCAGAGTTATAAATGAGAACTCTCGTCCACAAATATATTGAGGGAAGGCAACGAAGAGGATTTGAAAGCAAGGCAGATTTGCAGGAAACAGATTTCAGGAGGTAGATTCGACTCGCCTTTAAAGCACATGAAAAGCGGCAAAACGTTGACAATGATGCCCTTGGCCAAAAAGGGCGTATGCGTTTTTTCCTGAATATATTCAGGAAAAAACGCATACGCCCTTTTTGGCCAACCAAGCAAGCCGGAAGGGCAAATCAGTGCTACAAAGAAGTCTCGCTTGCCCTCGGTCAAAAGGGCCATGCTGAAAAAAGTGTAAAAACCAGAAAAGCAGGACAGGCCATGGAGACATGGGAGCCTTGCTACGCTGATGGGCGGGATGTAAATTGCCAACAGGCACTCTGGAGAAGAGTACGGTGTGTCCTGAAACAAGTAATAAACACAGCGTAGAGAGCATAGGGCACTTCCACTCATGGGCGTATAAATTGGGAAAACTAAAAATCAACAAGACACAGGCACCCTAAAGTTTACGGCTGCTCTGTTTCCAAGAATCTCCGCTTCGGTACACCTTCAATATCCCAGGAAAGAGAAAAATGGATAAAGAAATGGTGGTACTTGGCACAATGGAATATCACTCAGCCATGAAATCAATGTCATAAGGCTAGTTAGCAGCATGATGAGTGGATTTAGGTACGATGATTCTAAGTGAAATAAGTCACACAGAAAAAGACACTTATCCTAAGATATCGCTTTTAGGGGGAATGTCAAAATCGCTACACTTGAACTGAATTACAAAACAGAACATAGTCACACCTTTAGAAGACACACTATGGCTGCTTAACGGGAAAGGTGAGGTGGGGTGATGCATAAAACAAGGGTTTGAAATTAGCTCAGAGACCGCTCCATAAGCCAAATATGTAATAGACAAGGCCTACTCCCTGCTCAGTGAACTGGACTCAACACACCCTAGTCACCACACAAGAATATATCTGACTAGTAAGAATCTGAAAACCTATGTATCGATATCTCTCTGCAAGTGAATCAAGAGGGTGTAAAGCGGCATCAACACAGCAGGGAAAAGCAGCCAAACCCGATTCTAAACATAAATTACTTAAAAAACCCACAAAACAAAGACAGTGAAAGAGAGAGAAATTCTTACAAAATCCGTTCAGGGTCTATGATGCAACCTGGATTGACCATATCTAGACCCACAGCTGGATGAGACATAAGGCTGGACACTCTTGGGGCTGAGAGGATTGGTGAGGTTGGGTGAGCAAACGCAGATACTTTAAAGTAACACTGCGGGGAACACACCCCATGGGTCTCAAATCTCCAGGTACAAGGGCATCTTCCTACATCAAAACATGCATGGGAAACCCAGAAGATGGTATGCCATGAGATCGGGAAAGGTTTCTAAAACGCACCTCATTTCTCCCCTCCTTGTGCTCGGGTTCACCATTCCAGCTGCTTGACTAACCATCTCCCTATTTGGAGAATGAGCACCTTTAACCTCCTGATTGTACAGGTTGCAATCTGTCCTGAGGATGAACGGGAAGACGTGGAACCAATGTGAGACGAGCCCTAGGTGTTGGGACAGGCATAGGTCACTCCATTTTCCCATCAGGAAGAAGAATGAACCACAGGCTCAGCCTGCCCCCCAGAACCAAAATAGGGCCTGAAGCAATCCTGCGCTTTTGCGGCCAGCTCCCAAAAAAGCGAGGAGACAAATGGAGCTCAGGGGCACTGCAATTCACAAACGTGCAGAGTTATAAATGAGAACTCTCGTCCACAAATATATTGAGGGAAGGCAACGAAGAGGATTTGAAAGCAAGGCAGATTTGCAGGAAACAGATTTCAGGAGGTAGATTCGACTCGCCTTTAAAGCACATGAAAAGCGGCAAAACGTTGACAATGATGCCCTTGGCCAAAAGGGGCGTATGCGTTTTTTCCTGAATATATTCAGGAAAAAACGCATACGCCCTTTTTGGCCAACCAAGCAAGCCAGAAGGGCAAATCAGCGCTACAAAGAAGTCTCGCTTGCCCTCGGTCAAAAGGGCCATGCTGAACAAACTGTAAAAACCAGAAAAGCAGGACAGGCCATGGAGACAGGGGAGCCTTGCTACGCTGATGGGCAGGATGTAAATTGCCAACAGGCACTCTGGAGAAGAGTACGGTGTGTCCTGAAACAAGTAATAAACACAGCGTTGAGAGCATAGGGCACTTCCACTCATGGGCATATAAATTGGGAAAACTAAAAATCAACAAGACACAGGCACCCTAAAGTTTACGGCTGCTCTGTTTCCAAGAACCTCCGCTTCGGTACACCTTCAATATCCCAGGAAAGAGAAAAATGGATAAAGAAATGGTGGTACTTGGCAAAATGGAATATCACTCAGCCATGAAATCAATGTCATAAGGCTAGTTAGCAGCATGATGAGTGGATTTAGGTACGATGATTCTAAGTGAAATAAGTCACACAGTAAAAGGCCCTTCTCCTAAGATATCGCTTATTGAGGGAATGTCAAAATCGTTACACTTGAACTGAATTAAAAAACAGAACAGAGGCACACCTTTAGAAGACACACTATGGCTGCTTAACGGGAAAGGTGAGGTGGGGTGATGCATAAAACAAGGGTTTGAAATTAGCTCAGACACCGCTCCATAAGCCAAATATGTAATAGACAAGGCCTACTCCCTGCTCAGTGTACTGGACTCAACACCCCCTAGTCACCGCACAAGAATATATCTGACTAGTATGAATCTGAAAACCTATGTATTGATATCTCTCTGCAAGTGAATCAAGAGGGTGTAAAGCGGCATAAACACAGCAGGGAAAAGCAGCCAAACCCCATTCTAAACATACATTACTTTAAAAAACCCACAAAGCAAAGACAGTGAAAGAGAGAGAAATTCTTACAAAATCCGTTCAGGGTCTCTGATGCAACCTGGATTGACCATATCTAGACCCACAGCTGGATGAGACATAAGGCTGGACACTCTTGGGGCTGAGAGGATTGGTGAGGTTGGGTGAGCAAATGCAGATACTTTAAAGTAATACCGCGGGGTACCCACCCCATGGGTCTCAAATCTCCAGGTACAAGGGCATATTCCTACATCAAAACATGCATGGGAAACCCAGAAGATGGTATGCCGTGAGATCGGGAAAGGTTTCTAAAACGCACCTCATTTCTCCTCTCCTTGTGCTCGGGTTCGCCATTCCAGCCGCTTGACTAACCATCTCTCTACTTGGAGAATCAGCACCTTTAACCTCCTGATTGTACAGGTTGCAATTTGTCCTGAGGATGAATGGGAAGACGCAGAACCAACGAGAGCGAGCCCTAGGTGTTGGGACAGGCATAGGTCACTCCATTTTCCCATCAGGAAGAAGAATGAACCACAGGCTCAGCCTGCCCCCCAGAACTAAAATAGGGCCTGAAGCAATCCTGCGCTTTTGCGGCCAGCTCCCAAGAAAGCGAGGAGACAAATGGAGCTCAGGGGCACTGCAATTCACAAACGTGCAGAGTTATAAATGAGAACTCTCGTCCACAAATATATTGAGGGAAGGCAACGAAGAGGATTTGAAAGCAAGGCAGATTTGCAGGAAACAGATTTCAGGAGGTAGATTCGACTCGCCTTTAAAGCACATGAAAAGCGGCAAAACGTTGACAATGATGCCCTTGGCCAAAAAGGGCGTATGCGTTT
This sequence comes from Eubalaena glacialis, assembly GCF_028564815.1. NCBI lineage: Eukaryota > Metazoa > Chordata > Mammalia > Artiodactyla > Balaenidae > Eubalaena > Eubalaena glacialis. The sequence goes on along the minus strand of NW_026871608.1, from coordinate 63,097 downwards.
TTTCCTAAATATATTCAGGAAAAAACGCATACGCCCTTTTTGGCCAACCAAGCAAGCCGGAAGGGCAAATCAGCGCTACAAAGAAGTCTCGCTTGCCCTCGGTCAAAAGGGCCATGCTGAACAAAATGTAAAAACCAGAAAAGCAGGACAGGCCATGGAGACATGGGAGCCTTGCTACGCTGATGGGCGGGATGTAAATTGCCAACAGGCACTCTGGAGAAGAGTACGGTGTGTCCTGAAACAAGTAATAAACACAGCGTAGAGAGCATAGGGCACTTCCACTCATGGGCGTATAAATTGGGAAAACTAAAAGTCAACAAGACACAGGCACCCCAAACTTTACGGCTGCTCTGTTGCCAAGAACCTCCGCTTCGGTACACCTTCAATATCCCAGGAAAGAGAAAAATGGATAAAGAAATGGTGGTACTTGGCACAATGGAATATCACTCAGCCATGAAATCAATGACATAATGCTAGTTAGCAGCATGATGAGTGGATTTAGGTACGATGATTCTAAGTGAAATAAGTCACACAGAAAAAGGCCCTTATCCTAAGATATCGCTTCTAGAGGGAATGTCAAAATCGCTACACTTGAACTGAATTACAAAACAGAACAGAGTCACACCTTTAGAAGACACACTATGGCTGCTTAACGGGAAAGGTGAGGTGGGGTGATGCATAAAACAAGGGTTTGAAATTAGCTCAGAGACCGCTCCATAAACCAAATATGTAATAGACAAGGCCTACTCCCTGCTCAGTGTACTGGACTCAACACCCCCTAGTCACCGCACAAGAATATATCTGACTAGTATGAATCTGAAAACCTATGTATTGATATCTCTCTGCAAGTGAATCAAGAGGGTGTAAAGCGGCATAAACACAGCAGGGAAAAGCAGCCAAACCCCATTCTAAACATACATTACTTTAAAAAACCCACAAAGCAAAGACAGTGAAAGAGAGAGAAATTCTTACAAAATCCGTTCAGGGTCTCTGATGCAACCTGGATTGACCATATCTAGACCCACAGCTGGATGAGACATAAGGCTGGACACTCTTGGGGCTGAGAGGATTGGTGAGGTTGGGTGAGCAAATGCAGATACTTTAAAGTAATACCGTGGGGTACCCACCCCATGGGTCTCAAATCTCCAGGTACAAGGGCATCTTCCTACATCAAAACATGCATGGGAAACCCAGAAGATGGTATGCCGTGAGATCGGGAAAGGTTTCTAAAACGCAACTCATTTCTCCTCTCCTTGTGCTCGGGTTCGCCATTCCAGCCGCTTGACTAACCATCTCCCTACTTGGAGAATCAGCACCTTTAACCTCCTGTTTCGTCCAGGTTGCAATTTGTCCTGAGGATGAACGGGAAGACGGGGGACCAACGAGAGACTAGCCCTAGGTGTTGGGACAGGCACAGGTCACTCCATTTTCCCATCAGGAAGAAGAATGAACCACAGGCTCAGCCTGCCCCCCAGAACCAAAATAGGGCCTGAAGCAATCCTGCGCTTTTGCGGCCAGCTCCCAAGAAAGCGAGGAGACAAATGGAGCTCAGGGGCACTGCAATTCACAAACGTGCAGAGTTATAAATGAGAACTCTCGTCCACAAATATATTGAGGGAAGGCAACGAAGAGGATTTGAAAGCAAGGCAGATTTGCAGGAAACAGATTTCAGGAGGTAGATTCGACTCGCCTTTAAAGCACATGAAAAGCGGCAAAACGTTGACAATGATGCCCTTGGCCAAAAAGGGCGTATGCGTTTTTTCCTGAATATATTCAGGAAAAAACGCATACGCCCTTTTTGGCCAACCAAGCAAGCCGGAAGGGCAAATCAGCGCTACAAAGAAGTCTCGCTTGCCCTCGGTCAAAAGGGCCATGCTGAACAAAATGTAAAAACCAGAAAAGCAGGACAGGCCATGGAGACATGGGAGCCTTGCTACGCTGATGGGCGGGATGTAAATTGCCAACAGGCACTCTGGAGAAGAGTACGGTGTGTCCTGAAACAAGTAATAAACACAGCGTAGAGAGCATAGGGCACTTCCACTCATGGGCGTATAAATTGGGAAAACTAAAAGTCAACAAGACACAGGCACCCCAAACTTTACGGCTGCTCTGTTGCCAAGAACCTCCACTTCGGTACACCTTCAATATCCCAGGAAAGAGAAAAATGGATAAAGAAATGGTGGTACTTGGCACAATGGAATATCACTCAGCCATGAAATCAATGACATAAGGCTAGTTAGCAGCATGATGAGTGGATTTAGGTACGATGATTCTAAGTGAAATAAGTCACACAGAAAAAGGCCCTTATCCTAAGATATCGCTTCTAGAGGGAATGTCAAAATCGCTACACTTGAACTGAATTACAAAACAGAACAGAGTCACACCTTTAGAAGACACACTATGGCTGCTTAACGGGAAAGGTGAGGTGGGGTGATGCATAAAACAAGGGTTTGAAATTAGCTCAGAGACCGCTCCATAAACCAAATATGTAATAGACAAGGCCTACTCCCTGCTCAGTGTACTGGACTCAACACCCCCTAGTCACTGCACAAGAATATATCTGACTAGTGTGAATCTGAAAACCTATGTATTGATATCTCTCTGCAAGTGAATCAAGAGGGTGTAAAGCGGCATAAACACAGCAGGGAAAAGCAGCCAAACCCCATTCTAAACATACATTACTTTAAAAAACCCACAAAGCAAAGACAGTGAAAGAGAGAGAAATTCTTCCAAAATCCATTCAGGGTCTCTGATGCAACCTGGATTGACCATATCTAGACCCACAGCTGGATGAGACATAAGGCTGGACACTCTTGGGGCTGAGAGGATTGGTGAGGTTGGGTGAGCAAATGCAGATACTTTAAAGTAATACCGCGGGGTACCCACCCCATGGGTCTCAAATCTCCAGGTACAAGGGCATCTTCCTACATCAAAACATGCATGGGAAACCCAGAAGATGGTATGCCGTGAGATCGGGAAAGGTTTCTAAAACGCACCTCATTTCTCCTGTCCTTGTGCTCGGGTTCGCCATTCCAGCTGCTTGACTAACCATCTCCCTACTTGGAGAATCAGCACCTTTAACCTCCTGTTTCGTCCAGGTTGCAATTTGTCCTGAGGATGAACGGGAAGACGGGGAACCAACGAGAGACTAGCCCTAGGTGTTGGGACAGGCACAGGTCACTCCATTTTCCCATCAGGAAGAAGAATGAACCACAGGCTCAGCCTGCCCCCCAGAACCAAAATAGGGCCTGAAGCAATCCTGCGCTTTTGCGGCCAGCTCCAAAAAAAGCGAGGAGACAAATGGAGCTCAGGGGCACTGCAATTCACAAACGTGCAGAGTTATAAATGAGAACTCTCGTCCACAAATATATTGAGGGAAGGCAACGAAGAGGATTTGAAAGCAAGGCAGATTTGCAGGAAACAGATTTCAGGAGGTAGATTCGACTCGCCTTTAAAGCACATGAAAAGCGGCAAAATGTTGACAATGATGCCCTTGGCCAAAAAGGGCGTATGCGCTTTTTCCTGAATATATTCAGGAAAAAACGCATACGCCCTTTTTGGCCAACCAAGCAAGCCGGAAGGGCAAATCAGCGCTACAAAGAAGTCTCGCTTGCCCTCGGTCAAAAGGGCCATGCTGAACAAACTGTAAAAACCAGAATAGCAGGACAGGCCATGGAGACATGGGAGCCTTGCTACGCTGATGGGTGGGATGTAAATTGCCAACAGGCACTCTGGAGAAGAGTACGGTGTGTCCTGAAACAAGTAATAAACACAGCGTTGAGAGCATAGGGCACTTCCACTCATGGGCGTATAAATTGGGAAAACTAAAAATCAACAAGACACAGGCACCCCAAACTTTACGGCTGCTCTGTAGCCAAGAACCTCCACTTCGGTACACCTTCAATATCCCAGGAAAGAGAAAAATGGATAAAGAAATGGTGGTACTTTGCACAATGCAATATCACTCAGCCATGAAATCAATGTCATAAGGCTAGTTAGCAGCATGATGAGTGGATTTAGGTACGATGATTCTAAGTGAAATAGTCACACAGAAAAAGGCACTTATCCTAAGATATCGCTTATAGAGGGAATGTCAAAATCGCTACACTTGAACTGAATTACAAAACAGAACATAGTCACACCTTTAGAAGACACACTATGGCTGCTTAACGGGAAAGGTGAGGTGGGGTGATGCATAAAACAAGGGTTTGAAATTAGCTCAGACACCGCTCCATAAGCCAAATATGTAATAGACAAGGCCTACTCCCTGCTCACTGATCTGGACTCAACACCCCCTAGTCACTGCACAAGAATATATCTGACTAGTATGAATCTGAAAACCTATGTATTGATATCTCTCTGCAAGTGAATCAAGAGGGTGTAAAGCGGCATAAACACAGCAGGGAAAAGCGGCCAAACCCCATTCTAAACATACATTACTTTAAAAAAGCCACAAAGCAAAGACAGTGAAAGAGAGAGAAATTCTTACAAAATCCGTTCAGGGTCTCTGATGCAACCTGGATTGACCATATCAAGACCCACAGCTGGATGAGATATAAGGCTGGACACTCTTGGGGCTGAGAGGATTGGTGAGGTTGGGTGAGCAAACGCAGATAATTTAAAGTAACACTGCGGGGAACACACCCCATGGGTCTCAAATCTCCAGGTACAAGGGCATCTTCCTACATCAAAACATGCATGGGAAACCCAGAAGATGGTATGCCGTGAGATCGGGAAAGGTTTCTAAAACGCACCTCATTTCTCCTCTCCTTGTGCTCGGGTTCGCCATTCCAGCCGCTTGACTAACCATCTCCCTACATGGAGAATCAGCACCTTTAACCTCCTGTTTCGTCCAGGTTGCAATTTGTCCTGAGGATGAACGGGAAGACGGGGAACCAACGAGAGACTAGCCCTAGGTGTTGGGACAGGCACAGGTCACTCCATTTTCCCATCAGGAAGAAGAATGAACCACAGGCTCAGCCTGCCCGCCAAAACCAAAATAGGGCCTGAAGCAATCCTGCGCTTTTGTGGCAAGCTCCCAAAAAAGCGAGGAGACTAATTGAGCTCAGGGGCACTGCAATTCACAAACGTGCAGAGTTATAAATGAGAACTCTCGTCCACAAATATATTGAGGGAAGGCAACGAAGAGGATTTGAAAGCAAGGCAGATTTGCAGGAAACAGATTTCAGGAGGTAGATTCGACTCGCCTTTAAAGCACATGAAAAGTGGCAAAACGTTGACAATGATGCCCTTGGTCAAAAAGGGCGTATGCGTTTTTTCCTGAATATATTCAGGAAAAAACGCATACGCCCTTTTTGGCCAACCAAGCAAGCCGGAAGGGCAAATCAGCGCTACAAAGAAGTCTCGCTTGCCCTCGGTCAAAAGGCCATGCTGAACAAAGTGTAAAAAGCAGAAAAGCTGCACAGGCCATGGAGTCATGGGAGCCTTGCTACGCTGATGGGCAGGATGTAAATTGGCAACAGGCACTCTGGAGAAGAGTACGGTGTGTCCTGAAACAAATAATAAACACAGCGTAGAGAGCATAGGGCACTTCTACTCATGGGCGTATAAATTGGGAAAACTAAAAATCAACAAGACACAGGCACCCTAAAGTTTACGGCTGCTCTGTTGCCAAGAACCTCCACTTCGGTACACCTTCAATATCCCAGGAAAGAGAAAAATGGATAAAGAAATGGTGGTACTTGGCACAATGGAATATCACTCAGCCATGAAATCAATGTCATAAGACTAGGTAGCAGCATGATGAGTGGATTTAGGTACGATGATTCTAAGTGAAATAAGTCACACAGAAAAAGGCACTTATCCTAAGATATCGCTTATAGAGGGAATGTCAAAATCGCTACACTTGAACTGAATTACAAAACAGAACAGAGGCACACCTTTAGAAGACACACTATGGCTGCTTAACCGGAAAGGTGAGGTGGGGTGATGCATAAAACAAGGGTTTGAAATTAGCTCAGACACCGCTCCATAAGCCAAATATGTAATAGACAAGGCCTACTCCCTGCTCAGTGAACTGGACTCAACACCCCCTAGTCACCGGACAAGAATATATCTGACTACTATGAATCTGAAAACCTATGTATTGATATCTCTCTGCAAGTGAATCAAGAGGGTGTAAAGCGGCATAAACACAGCAGGGAAAAGCAGCCAAACCCCATTCTAAACATACATTACTTTAAAAAACCCACAAAGCAAAGACAGTGAAAGAGAGAGAAATTCTTCCAAAATCCGTTCAGGGTCTCTGATGCAACCTGGATTGACCATATCTAGACCCACAGCTGGATGAGACATAAGGCTGGACACTCTTGGGGCTGAGAGGATTGGTGAGGTTGGGTGAGCAAATGCAGATACTTTAAAGTAATACCGCGGGGTACCCACCCCATGGGTCTCAAATCTCCAGGTACAAGGGAATCTTCCTACATCAAAACATGCATGGGAAACCCAGAAGATGGTATGCCATTAGATCGGGAAAGGTTTCTAAAACGCACCTCATTTCTCCTCTCCTTGTGCTCGGGTTCACCATTCCAGCCCCTTGACTAACCATCTCACTACTTGTAGAATCAGCACCTTTAACCTACTCTTTCGTCCAGGTTGCAATTTGTCCTGAGGATGAAGGGGAAGACGGGGAACCAACGAAAGACTAGCCCTAGGTGTTGGGACAGGCACAGGTCACTCCATTTTCCCATCAGGAAGAAGAATGAACCACAGGCTCAGCCTGCCCCCCAGAACCAAAATAGGGCCTGAAGCAATCCTGCGCTTTTGCGGACAGCTCCCAAAAAAGCGAGGAGACAAATGGAGCTCAGGGGAACTGCAATTCACAAACGTGCAGAGTTATAAATGAGAACTCTCGTGCACAAATATATTGAGGGAAAGCAACGAAGAGGATTTGAAAGCAAGGCAGATTTGCAGGAAACAGATTTCAGGAGGTAGATTCGACTCGCCTTTAAAGCACATGAAAAGCGGCAAAACGTTGACAATGATGCCCTTGGCCAAAAAGGGCGTATGCGTTTTTTCCTGAATATATTCAGGAAAAAACGCATACGCCCTTTTTGGCCATCCAAGCAAGCCGGAAGGGCAAATCAGCGCTACAAAGAAGTCTCGCTTGCCCTCCGTCAAAAGGGCCATGCTGAACAAAGTGTAAAAACCAGAAAAGCAGGACAGGCCATGGAGACATGGGAGCCTTGCTACGCTGATGGGCGGGATGTAAATTGCCAACAGGCACTCTGGAGAAGAGTACGGTGTGTCCTGAAACAAGTAATAAACACAGCGTTGAGAGCATAGGGCACTTCCACTCATGGACATATAAATTGGGAAAACTAAAAATCAACAAGACACAGGCACCCTAAAGTTTACGGCTGCTCTGTTTCCAAGAACCTCCGCTTCGGTACACCTTCAATATCCCAGGAAAGAGAAAAATGGATAAAGAAATGGTGGTACTTGGCACAATGGAATATCACTCAGCCATGAAATCAATGTCATAAGGCTAGTTAGCAGCATGATGAGTGGATTTAGGTACGATGATTCTAAGTGAAATAAGTCACACAGAAAAAGACACTTATCCTAAGATATCGCTTATAGAGGGAATGTCAAAATCGCTACACTTGAACTGAATTACAAAACAGAACAGAGTCACACCTTTAGAAGACACACTATGGCTGCTTAACGGGAAAGGTGAGGTGGGGTGATGCATAAAACAAGGGTTTGAAATTAGCTCAGAGACCGCTCCATAAGCCAAATATGTAATAGACAAGGCCTACTCCCTGCTCACTGATCTGGACTCAACACCCCCTAGTCACTGCACAAGAATATATCTGACTAGTATGAATCTGAAAACCTATGTATTGATATCTCTCTGCAAGTGAATCAAGAGGGTGTAAAGCGGCATAAACACAGCAGGGAAAAGCGGCCAAACCCCATTCTAAACATACATTACTTTAAAAAAGCCACAAAGCAAAGACAGTGAAAGAGAGAGAAATTCTTACAAAATCCGTTCAGGGTCTCTGATGCAACCTGGATTGACCATATCTAGACCCACAGCTGGATGAGACATAAGGCTGGACACTCTTGGGGCTGAGAGGATTGGTGAGGTTGGGTGAGCAAACGCAGATAATTTAAAGTAACACTGCGGGGAACACACCCCATGGGTCTCAAATCTCCAGGTACAAGGGCATCTTCCTACATCAAAACATGCATGGGAAACCCAGAAGATGGTATGCCGTGAGATCGGGAAAGGTTTCTAAAACGCACCTCATTTCTCCTCTCCTTGTGCTCGGGTTCGCCATTCCAGCCGCTTGACTAACCATCTCCCTACATGGAGAATCAGCACCTTTAACCTCCTGTTTCGTCCAGGTTGCAATTTGTCCTGAGGATGAACGGGAAGACGGGGAACCAACGAGAGACTAGCCCTAGGTGTTGGGACAGGCACAGGTCACTCCATTTTCCCATCAGGAAGAAGAATGAACCACAGGCTCAGCCTGCCCGCCAAAACCAAAATAGGGCCTGAAGCAATCCTGCGCTTTTGTGGCAAGCTCCCAAAAAAGCGAGGAGACTAATTGAGCTCAGGGGCACTGCAATTCACAAACGTGCAGAGTTATAAATGAGAACTCTCGTCCACAAATATATTGAGGGAAGGCAACGAAGAGGATTTGAAAGCAAGGCAGATTTGCAGGAAACAGATTTCAGGAGGTAGATTCGACTCGCCTTTAAAGCACATGAAAAGTGGCAAAACGTTGACAATGATGCCCTTGGTCAAAAAGGGCGTATGCGTTTTTTCCTGAATATATTCAGGAAAAAAACGCATACGCCCTTTTTGGCCAACCAAGCAAGCCGGAAGGGCAAATCAGCGCTACAAAGAAGTCTCGCTTGCCCTCGGTCAAAAGGCCATGCTGAACAAAGTGTAAAAAGCAGAAAAGCTGCACAGGCCATGGAGTCATGGGAGCCTTGCTACGCTGATGGGCAGGATGTAAATTGGCAACAGGCACTCTGGAGAAGAGTACGGTGTGTCCTGAAACAAATAATAAACACAGCGTAGAGAGCATAGGGCACTTCTACTCATGGGCGTATAAATTGGGAAAACTAAAAATCAACAAGACACAGGCACCCTAAAGTTTACGGCTGCTCTGTTGCCAAGAACCTCCACTTCGGTACACCTTCAATATCCCAGGAAAGAGAAAAATGGATAAAGAAATGGTGGTACTTGGCACAATGGAATATCACTCAGCCATGAAATCAATGTCATAAGACTAGGTAGCAGCATGATGAGTGGATTTAGGTACGATGATTCTAAGTGAAATAAGTCACACAGAAAAAGGCACTTATCCTAAGATATCGCTTATAGAGGGAATGTCAAAATCGCTACACTTGAACTGAATTACAAAACAGAACAGAGGCACACCTTTAGAAGACACACTATGGCTGCTTAACCGGAAAGGTGAGGTGGGGTGATGCATAAAACAAGGGTTTGAAATTAGCTCAGACACCGCTCCATAAGCCAAATATGTAATAGACAAGGCCTACTCCCTGCTCAGTGAACTGGACTCAACACCCCCTAGTCACCGGACAAGAATATATCTGACTAGTATGAATCTGAAAACCTATGTATTGATATCTCTCTGCAAGTGAATCAAGAGGGTGTAAAGCGGCATAAACACAGCAGGGAAAAGCAGCCAAACCCCATTCTAAACATACATTACTTTAAAAAACCCACAAAGCAAAGACAGTGAAAGAGAGAGAAATTCTTCCAAAATCCGTTCAGGGTCTCTGATGCAACCTGGATTGACCATATCTAGACCCACAGCTGGATGAGACATAAGGCTGGACACTCTTGGGGCTGAGAGGATTGGTGAGGTTGGGTGAGCAAATGCAGATACTTTAAAGTAATACCGCGGGGTACCCACCCCATGGGTCTCAAATCTCCAGGTACAAGGGAATCTTCCTACATCAAAACATGCATGGGAAACCCAGAAGATGGTATGCCATTAGATCGGGAAAGGTTTCTAAAACGCACCTCATTTCTCCTCTCCTTGTGCTCGGGTTCACCATTCCAGCCCCTTGACTAACCATCTCACTACTTGTAGAATCAGCACCTTTAACCTACTCTTTCGTCCAGGTTGCAATTTGTCCTGAGGATGAAGGGGAAGACGGGGAACCAACGAAAGACTAGCCCTAGGTGTTGGGACAGGCACAGGTCACTCCATTTTCCCATCAGGAAGAAGAATGAACCACAGGCTCAGCCTGCCCCCCAGAACCAAAATAGGGCCTGAAGCAATCCTGCGCTTTTGCGGACAGCTCCCAAAAAAGCGAGGAGACAAATGGAGCTCAGGGGAACTGCAATTCACAAACGTGCAGAGTTATAAATGAGAACTCTCGTGCACAAATATATTGAGGGAAAGCAACGAAGAGGATTTGAAAGCAAGGCAGATTTGCAGGAAACAGATTTCAGGAGGTAGATTCGACTCGCCTTTAAAGCACATGAAAAGCGGCAAAACGTTGACAATGATGCCCTTGGCCAAAAAGGGCGTATGCGTTTTTTCCTGAATATATTCAGGAAAAAACGCATACGCCCTTTTTGGCCATCCAAGCAAGCCGGAAGGGCAAATCAGCGCTACAAAGAAGTCTCGCTTGCCCTCCGTCAAAAGGGCCATGCTGAACAAAGTGTAAAAACCAGAAAAGCAGGACAGGCCATGGAGACATGGGAGCCTTGCTACGCTGATGGGCGGGATGTAAATTGCCAACAGGCACTCTGGAGAAGAGTACGGTGTGTCCTGAAACAAGTAATAAACACAGCGTTGAGAGCATAGGGCACTTCCACTCATGGACATATAAATTGGGAAAACTAAAAATCAACAAGACACAGGCACCCTAAAGTTTACGGCTGCTCTGTTTCCAAGAACCTCCGCTTCGGTACACCTTCAATATCCCAGGAAAGAGAAAAATGGATAAAGAAATGGTGGTACTTGGCACAATGGAATATCACTCAGCCATGAAATCAATGTCATAAGGCTAGTTAGCAGCATGATGAGTGGATTTAGGTACGATGATTCTAAGTGAAATAAGTCACACAGAAAAAGACACTTATCCTAAGATATCGCTTATAGAGGGAATGTCAAAATCGCTACACTTGAACTGAATTACAAAACAGAACAGAGTCACACCTTTAGAAGACACACTATGGCTGCTTAACGGGAAAGGTGAGGTGGGGTGATGCATAAAACAAGGGTTTGAAATTAGCTCAGAGACCGCTCCATAAGCCAAATATGTAATAGACAAGGCCTACTCCCTGCTCACTGATCTGGACTCAACACCCCCTAGTCACTGCACAAGAATATATCTGACTAGTATGAATCTGAAAACCTATGTATTGATATCTCTCTGCAAGTGAATCAAGAGGGTGTAAAGCGGCATAAACACAGCAGGGAAAAGCGGCCAAACCCCATTCTAAACATACATTACTTTAAAAAAGCCACAAAGCAAAGACAGTGAAAGAGAGAGAAATTCTTACAAAATCCGTTCAGGGTCTCTGATGCAACCTGGATTGACCATATCTAGACCCACAGCTGGATGAGACATAAGGCTGGACACTCTTGGGGCTGAGAGGATTGGTGAGGTTGGGTGAGCAAACGCAGATAATTTAAAGTAACACTGCGGGGAACACACCCCATGGGTCTCAAATCTCCAGGTACAAGGGCATCTTCCTACATCAAAACATGCATGGGAAACCCAGAAGATGGTATGCCGTGAGATCGGGAAAGGTTTCTAAAACGCACCTCATTTCTCCTCTCCTTGTGCTCGGGTTCGCCATTCCAGCCGCTTGACTAACCATCTCCCTACATGGAGAATCAGCACCTTTAACCTCCTGTTTCGTCCAGGTTGCAATTTGTCCTGAGGATGAACGGGAAGACGGGGAACCAACGAGAGACTAGCCCTAGGTGTTGGGACAGGCACAGGTCACTCCATTTTCCCATCAGGAAGAAGAATGAACCACAGGCTCAGCCTGCCCGCCAAAACCAAAATAGGGCCTGAAGCAATCCTGCGCTTTTGTGGCAAGCTCCCAAAAAAGCGAGGAGACTAATTGAGCTCAGGGGCACTGCAATTCACAAACGTGCAGAGTTATAAATGAGAACTCTCGTCCACAAATATATTGAGGGAAGGCAACGAAGAGGATTTGAAAGCAAGGCAGAGTTGCAGGAAACAGATTTCAGGAGGTAGATTCGACTCGCCTTTAAAGCACATGAAAAGTGGCAAAACGTTGACAATGATGCCCTTGGTCAAAAAGGGCGTATGCGTTTTTTCCTGAATATATTCAGGAAAAAACGCATACGCCCTTTTTGGCCAACCAAGCAAGCCGGAAGGGCAAATCAGCGCTACAAAGAAGTCTCGCTTGCCCTCGGTCAAAAGGCCATGCTGAACAAAGTGTAAAAAGCAGAAAAGCTGGACAGGCCATGGAGTCATGGGAGCCTTGCTACGCTGATGGGCAGGATGTAAATTGGCAACAGGCACTCTGGAGAAGAGTACGGTGTGTCCTGAAACAAATAATAAACACAGCGTAGAGAGCATAGGGCACTTCTACTCATGGGCGTATAAATTGGGAAAACTAAAAATCAACAAGACACAGGCACCCTAAAGTTTACGGCTGCTCTGTTGCCAAGAACCTCCACTTCGGTACACCTTCAATATCCCAGGAAAGAGAAAAATGGATAAAGAAATGGTGGTACTTGGCACAATGGAATATCACTCAGCCATGAAATCAATGTCATAAGACTAGGTAGCAGCATGATGAGTGGATTTAGGTACGATGATTCTAAGTGAAATAAGTCACACAGAAAAAGGCACTTATCCTAAGATATCGCTTATAGAGGGAATGTCAAAATCGCTACACTTGAACTGAATTACAAAACAGAACAGAGGCACACCTTTAGAAGACACACTATGGCTGCTTAACCGGAAAGGTGAGGTGGGGTGATGCATAAAACAAGGGTTTGAAATTAGCTCAGACACCGCTCCATAAGCCAAATATGTAATAGACAAGGCCTACTCCCTGCTCAGTGAACTGGACTCAACACCCCCTAGTCACCGGACAAGAATATATCTGACTAGTATGAATCTGAAAACCTATGTATTGATATCTCTCTGCAAGTGAATCAAGAGGGTGTAAAGCGGCATAAACACAGCAGGGAAAAGCAGCCAAACCCCATTCTAAACATACATTACTTTAAAAAACCCACAAAGCAAAGACAGTGAAAGAGAGAGAAATTCTTCCAAAATCCGTTCAGGGTCTCTGATGCAACCTGGATTGACCATATCTAGACCCACAGCTGGATGAGACATAAGGCTGGACACTCTTGGGGCTGAGAGGATTGGTGAGGTTGGGTGAGCAAATGCAGATACTTTAAAGTAATACCGCGGGGTACCCACCCCATGGGTCTCACATCTCCAGGTACAAGGGAATCTTCCTACATCAAAACATGCATGGGAAACCCAGAAGATGGTATGCCATTAGATCGGGAAAGGTTTCTAAAACGCACCTCATTTCTCCTCTCCTTGTGCTCGGGTTCACCATTCCAGCCCCTTGACTAACCATCTCACTACTTGTAGAATCAGCACCTTTAACCTACTCTTTCGTCCAGGTTGCAATTTGTCCTGAGGATGAAGGGGAAGACGGGGAACCAACGAAAGACTAGCCCTAGGTGTTGGGACAGGCACAGGTCACTCCATTTTCCCATCAGGAAGAAGAATGAACCACAGGCTCAGCCTGCCCCCCAGAACCAAAATAGGGCCTGAAGCAATCCTGCGCTTTTGCGGACAGCTCCCAAAAAAGCGAGGAGACAAATGGAGCTCAGGGGAACTGCAATTCACAAACGTGCAGAGTTATAAATGAGAACTCTCGTGCACAAATATATTGAGGGAAAGCAACGAAGAGGATTTGAAAGCAAGGCAGATTTGCAGGAAACAGATTTCAGGAGGTAGATTCGACTCGCCTTTAAAGCACATGAAAAGCGGCAAAACGTTGACAATGATGCCCTTGGCCAAAAAGGGCGTATGCGTTTTTTCCTGAATATATTCAGGAAAAAACGCATACGCCCTTTTTGGCCAACCAAGCAAGCCGGAAGGGCAAATCAACGCTACAAAGAAGTCTCGCTTGCCCTCGGTCAAAAGGGCCATGCTGAACAAAGTGTAAAAACCAGAAAAGCAGGACAGGCCATGGAGACATGGGAGCCTTGCTACGCTGATGGGCGGGATGTAAATTGCCAACAGGCACTCTGGAGAAGAGTACGGTGTGTCCTGAAACAAGTAATAAACACAGCGTTGAGAGCATAGGGCACTTCCACTCATGGACATATAAATTGGGAAAACTAAAAATCAACAAGACACAGGCACCCTAAAGTTTACGGCTGCTCTGTTTCCAAGAACCTCCGCTTCGGTACACCTTCAATATCCCAGGAAAGAGAAAAATGGATAAAGAAATGGTGGTACTTGGCACAATGGAATATCACTCAGCCATGAAATCAATGTCATAAGGCTAGTTAGCAGCATGATGAGTGGATTTAGGTACGATGATTCTAAGTGAAATAAGTCACACAGAAAAAGACACTTATCCTAAGATATCGCTTATAGAGGGAATGTCAAAATCGCTACACTTGAACTGAATTACAAAACAGAACAGAGTCACACCTTTAGAAGACACACTATGGCTGCTTAACAGGAAAGGTGAGGTGGGGTGATGCATAAAACAAGGGTTTGAAATTAGCTCAGAGACCGCTCCATAACCCTAATATGTAATAGACAAGGCCTACTCCCTGCTCAGTGAACTGGACTCAACACACCCTAGTCACCACACAAGAATATATCTGACTAGTAAGAATCTGAAAACCTATGTATGGATATCTCTCTGCAAGTGAATCAAGAGGGTGTAAAGCGGCATCAACACAGCAGGGAAAAGCAGCCAAACCCGATTCTAAACATAAATTACTTAAAAAACCCACAAAACAAAGACAGTGAAAGAGAGAGAAATTCTTACAAAATCCGTTCAGGGTCTATGATGCAACCTGGATTGACCATATCTAGACCCACAGCTGGATGAGACATAAGGCTGGACACTCTTGGGACTGAGAGGATTGGTGAGGTTGGGTGAGCAAACGCAGATACTTTAATGTAACACTGCGGGGAACACACCCCATGGGTCTCAAATCTCCAGGTACAAGGGCATCTTCCTACATCAAAACATGCATGGGAAACCCAGAAGATGGTATGCCATGAGATCGGGAAAGGTTTCTAAAACGCACCTCATTTCTCCTCTCCTTGTGCTCGGGTTCACCATTCCAGCTGCTTGACTAACCATCTCCCTATTTGGAGAATGAGCACCTTTAACCTCCTGATTGTACAGGTTGCAATCTGTCCTGAGGATGAACGGGAAGACGTGGAACCAATGTGAGACGAGCCCTAGGTGTTGGGACAGGCATAGGTCACTCCATTTTCCCATCAGGAAGAAGAATGAACCACAGGCTCAGCCTGCCCCCCAGAACCAAAATAGGGCCTGAAGCAATCCTGCGCTTTTGCGGCCAGCTCCCAAAAAAGCGAGGAGACAAATGGAGCTCAGGGGCACTGCAATTCACAAACGTGCAGAGTTATAAATGAGAACTCTCGTCCACAAATATATTGAGGGAAGGCAACGAAGAGGATTTGAAAGCAAGGCAGATTTGCAGGAAACAGATTTCAGGAGGTAGATTCGACTCGCCTTTAAAGCACATGAAAAGCGGCAAAACGTTGACAATGATGCCCTTGGCCAAAAAGGGCGTATGCGTTTTTTCCTGAATATATTCAGGAAAAAACGCATACGCCCTTTTTGGCCAACCAAGCAAGCCAGAAGGGCAAATCAACGCTACAAGAAGTCTCGCTTGCCCTCGGTCAAAAGGGCCATGCTGAACAAACTGTAAAAACCAGAAAAGCAGGACAGGCCATGGAGACAGGGGAGCCTTGCTACGCTGATGGGCGGGATGTAAATTGCCAACAGGCACTCTGGAGAAGAGTACGGTGTGTCCTGAAACAAGTAATAAACACAGCGTAGAGAGCATAGGGCACTTCCACTCATGGGCGTATAAATTGGGAAAACTAAAAGTCAACAAGACACAGGCACCCCAAACTTTACGGCTGCTCTGTTGCCAAGAACCTCCGCTTCGGTACACCTTCAATATCCCAGGAAAGAGAAAAATGGATAAAGAAATGGTGGTACTTGGCACAATGGAATATCACTCAGCCATGAAATCAATGTCATAAGGCTAGTTAGCAGCATGATGAGTGGATTTAGGTACGATGATTCTAAGTGAAATAAGTCACACAGAAAAAGACACTTATCCTAAGATATCGCTTATAGAGGGAATGTCAAAATCGCTACACTTGAACTGAATTACAAAAGAGAACAGAGTCACACCTTTAGAAGACACACTATGGCTGCTTAACGGGAAAGGTGAGGTGGGGTGATGCATAAAACAAGGGTTTGAAATTAGCTCAGACACCGCTCCATAAGCCAAATATGTAATAGACAAGGCCTACTCCCTGCTCAGTGTACTGGACTCAACACCCCCTAGCAACGCACAAGAATATATCTGACTAGTATGAATCTGAAAACCTATGTATTGATATCTCTCTGCAAGTGAATCAAGAGGGTGTAAAGCGGCATAAACACAGCAGGGAAAAGAAGCCAAACCCCATTCTAAACATACATTACTTTAAAAAACCCACAAAGCAAAGACAGTGAAAGAGAGAGAAATTCTTACAAAATCCGTTCAGGGTCTCTGATGCAACCTGGATTGACCATATCTAGACCCACAGCTGGATGAGACATAAGGCTGGACACTCTTGGGGCTGAGAGGATTGGTGAGGTTGGGTGAGCAAATGCAGATACTTTAAAGTAATACCGCGGGGTACCCACCCCATGGGTCTCAAATCTCCAGGTACAAGGGAATCTTCCTACATCAAAACATGCATGGGAAACCCAGAAGATGGTATGCCGTGAGATCGGGAAAGGTTTCTAAAACGCAACTCATTTCTCCTCTCCTTGTGCTCGGGTTCGCCATTCCAGCCGCTTGACTAACCATCTCCCTACTTGGAGAATGAGCACCTTTAACCTCCTGTTTCGTCCAGGTTGCAATTTGTCCTGAGGATGAACGGGAAGACGGGGGACCAACGAGAGACTAGCCCTAGGTGTTGGGACAGGCACAGGTCACTCCATTTTCCCATCAGGAAGAAGAATGAACCACAGGCTCAGCCTGCCCCCCAGAACCAAAATAGGGCCTGAAGCAATCCTGCGCTTTTGCGGTCAGCTCCCAAGAAAGCGAGGAGACAAATGGAGCTCAGGGGCACTGCAATTCACAAACGTGCAGAGTTATAAATGAGAACTCTCGTCCACAAATATATTGAGGGAAGGCAACGAAGAGGATTTGAAAGCAAGGCAGATTTGCAGGAAACAGATTTCAGGAGGTAGATTCGACTCGCCTTTAAAGCACATGAAAAGCGGCAAAACGTTGACAATGATGCCCTTGGCCAAAAAGGGCTTATGCGTTTTTTCCTGAATATATTCAGGAAAAAACGCATACGCCCTTTTTGGCCAACCAAGCAAGCCGGAAGGGCAAATCAGCGCTACAAAGAAGTCTCGCTTGCCCTCGGTCAAAAGGGCCATGCTGAACAAAATGTAAAAACCAGAAAAGCAGGACAGGCCATGGAGACATGGGAGCCTTGCTACGCTGATGGGCGGGATGTAAATTGCCAACAGGCACTCTGGAGAAGAGTACGGTGTGTCCTGAAACAAGTAATAAACACAGTGTAGAGTGCATAGGGCACTTCCACTCATGGGCGTATAAATTGGGAAAACTAAAAGTCAACAAGACACAGGCACCCCAAACTTTACGGCTGCTCTGTTGCCAAGAACCTCCGCTTCGGTACACCTTCAATATCCCAGGAAAGAGAAAAATGGATAAAGAAATGGTGGTACTTGGCACAATGGAATATCACTCAGCCATGAAATCAATGTCATAAGGCTAGTTAGCAGCATGATGAGTGGATTTAGGTACGATGATTCTAAGTGAAATAAGTCACACAGAAAAAGGCCCTTATCCTAAGATATCGCTTATTGAGGGAATGTCAAAATCGCTACACTTGAACTGAATTACAAAACAGAACAGAGTCACACCTTTAGAAGACACACTATGGCTGCTTAACGGGAAAGGTGAGGTGGGGTGATGCATAAAACAAGGGTTTGAAATTAGCTCAGACACCGCTCCATAAGCCAAATATGTAATAGACAAGGCCTACTCCCTGCTCAGTGTACTGGACTCAACACCCCCTAGTCACCGCACAAGAATATATCTGACTACTATGAATCTGAAAACCTATGTATTGATATCTCTCTGCAAGTGAATCAAGAGGGTGTAAAGTGGCATAAACACAGCAGGGAAAAGCGGCCAAACCCCATTCTAAACATACATTACTTTAAAAAAGCCACAAATCAAAGACAGTGAAAGAGAGAGAAATTCTTACAAAATCCGTTCAGGGTCTCTGATGCAACCTGGATTGACCATATCTAGACCCACAGCTGGATGAGACATAAGGCTGGACACTCTTGGGGCTGAGAGGATTGGTGAGGTTGGGTGAGCAAACGCAGATAATTTAAAGTAACACTGCGGGGAACACACCCCATGGGTCTCAAATCTCCAGGTACAAGGGCATCTTCCTACATCAAAACATGCATGGGAAACCCAGAAGATGGTATGCCGTGAGATCGGGAAAGGTTTCTAAAACGCACCTCATTTCTCCTCTCCTTGTGCTCGGGTTCGCCATTCCAGCCGCTTGACTAACCATCTCCCTACTTGGAGAATCAGGACCTTTAACCTCCTGTTTCGTCCAGGTTGCAATTTGTCCTGAGGATGAACGGGAAGACGGGGAACCAACGAGAGACTAGCCCTAGGTGTTGGGACAGGCACAGGTCACTCCATTTTCCCATCAGGAAGAAGAATGAACCACAGGCTCAGCCTGCCCCCCAAAACCAAAATAGGGCCTGAAGCAATCCTGCGCTTTTGCGGCCAGCTCCCAAAAAAGCGAGGAGACTAATGGAGCTCAGGGGCACTGCAGTTCACAAACGTGCAGAGTTATAAATGAGAACTCTCGTCCACAAATATATTGAGGGAAGGCAACGAAGAGGATTTGCAAGCAAGGCAGATTTGCAGGAAACAGATTTCAGGAGGTAGATTCGACTCGCCTTGAAAGCACATGAAAAGTGGCAAAACGTTGACAATGATGCCCTTGGCCAAAAAGGGCGTATGCGTTTTTTCCTGAATATATTCAGGAAAAAACGCATACGCCCTTTTTGGCCAACCAAGCAAGCCGGAAGGGCAAATCAGCGCTACAAAGAAGTCTCGCTTGCCCTCGGTCAAAAGGCCATGCTGAACAAAGTGTAAAAAGCAGAAAAGCTGGACAGGCCATGGAGACATGGGAGCCTTGCTACGCTGATGGGCGGGATGTAAATTGCCAACAGGCACTCTGGAGAAGAGTACGGTGTGTCCTGAAACAAATAATAAACACAGCGTAGAGAGCATAGGGCACTTCCACTCATGGGCGTATAAATTGGGAAAACTAAAAATCAACAAGACACAGGCACCCTAAAGTTTACGGCTGCTCTGTTGCCAAGAACCTCCGCTTCGGTACACCTTCAATATCCCAGGAAAGAGAAAAATGGATAAAGAAATGGTGGTACTTGGCACAATGGAATATCACTCAGCCATGAAATCAATGTCATAAGGCTAGTTAGCAGCATGATGAGTGGATTTAGGTACGATGATTCTAAGTGAAATAAGTCACACAGTAAAAGGCCCTTCTCCTAAGATATCGCTTATTGAGGGAATGTCAAAATCGTTACACTTGAACTGAATTACAAAACAGAACAGAGGCACACCTTTAGAAGACACACTATGGCTGCTTAACGGGAAAGGTGAGGTGGGGTGATGCATAAAACAAGGGTTTGAAATTAGCTCAGACACCGCTCCATAAGCCAAATATGTAATAGACAAGGCCTACTCCCTGCTCAGTGTACTGGACTCAACACCCCCTAGTCACCGCACAAGAATATATCTGACTAGTATGAATCTGAAAACCTATGTATTGATATCTCTCTGCAAGTGAATCAAGAGGGTGTAAAGCAGCATAAACACAGCAGGGAAAAGCAGCCAAACCCCATTCTAAACATACATTACTTTAAAAAACCCACAAAGCAAAGACAGTGAAAGAGAGAGAAATTCTTACAAAATCCGTTCAGGGTCTCTGATGCAACCTGGATTGACCATATCTAGACCCACAGCTGGATGAGACATAAGGCTGGACACTCTTGGGGCTGAGAGTATTGGTGAGGTTGGGTGAGCAAATGCAGATACTTTAAAGTAATACCGCGGGGTACCCACCCCATGGGTCTCAAATCTCCAGGTACAAGGGCATCTTCCTACATCAAAACATGCATGGGAAACCCAGAAGATGGTATGCCGTGAGATCGGGAAAGGTTTCTAAAACGCACCTCATTTCTCCTCTCCTTGTGCTCGGGTTCGCCATTCCAGCCGCTTGACTAACCATCTCTCTACTTGGAGAATCAGCACCTTTAACCTCCTGATTGTACAGGTTGCAATTTGTCCTGAGGATGAATGGGAAGACGCAGAACCAACGAGAGCGAGCCCTAGGTGTTGGGACAGGCATAGGTCACTCCATTTTCCCATCAGGAATAAGAATGAACCACAGGTTCAGCCTGCCCCCCAGAACTAAAATAGGGCCTGAAGCAATCCTGCGCTTTTGCGGCCAGCTCCCTAAAAAGCGAGGAGACAAATGGAGCTCAGGGGAACTGCAATTCACAAACGTGCAGAGTTATAAATGAGAACTCTCGTGCACAAATATATTGAGGGAATGCAACGAAGAGGATTTGAAAGCAAGGCAGATTTGCAGGAAACAGATTTCAGGAGGTAGATTCGACTCGCCTTTAAAGCACATGAAAAGCGGCAAAACGTTGACAATGATGCCCTTGGCCAAAAAGGGCGTATGCGTTTTTTCCTGAATATATTCAGGAAAAAACGCATACGCCCTTTTTGGCCAACCAAGCAAGCCGGAAGGGCAAATCAGCGCTACAAAGAAGTCTCGCTTGCCCTCGGTCAAAAGGGCCATGCTGAACAAACTGTAAAAACCAGAAAAGCAGGAAAGGCCATGGAGACATGGGAGCCTTGCTACGCTGATGGGCGGGATGTAAATTGCCAACAGGCACTCTGGAGAAGAGTACGGTGTGTCCTGAAACAAGTAATAAACACAGCGTTGAGAGCATAGGGCACTTCCACTCATGGGCATATAAATTGGGAAAACTAAAAATCAACAAGACACAGGCACCCTAAAGTTTACGGCTGCTCTGATTCCAAGAACCTCCGCTTCGGTACACCTTCAATATCCCAGGAAAGAGAAAAATGGATAAAGAAATGGTGGTACTTGGCACAATGGAATATCACTCAGCCATGAAATCAATGTCATAAGGCTAGTTAGCAGCATGATGAGTGGATTTAGGTACGATGATTCTAAGTGAAATAAGTCACACAGAAAAAGACACTTATCCTAAGATATCGCTTATAGAGGGAATGTCAAAATCGCTACACTTGAACTGAATTACAAAAGAGAACAGAGTCACACCTTTAGAAGACACACTATGGCTGCTTAACGGGAAAGGTGAGGTGGGGTGATGCATAAAACAAGGGTTTGAAATTAGCTCAGAGACCGCTCCATAAGCCAAATATGTAATAGACAAGGCCTACTCCCTGCTCAGTGAACTGGAGTCAACACACCCTAGTCACCACACAAGAATATATTTGACTAGTAAGAATCTGAAAACCTATGTATCGATATCTCTCTGCAAGTGAATCAAGAGGGTGTAAAGTGGCATCAGCACAGCAGGGAAAATCAGCCAAGCCCGATTCTAAACATAAATTACTTTAAAAAACCCAGAAAACAAAGACAGTTAAAGAGAGAGAAATTCTTACAAAATCCATTCAGGGTCTATGATGCAACCTGGATTGACCATATCTAGACCCACAGCTGGATGAGACATAAGGCTGGACACTCTTGGGGCTGAGAGGATTGGTGAGGTTGGGTGAGCAAACCCAGATACTTTAAAGTAACACCGCGGGGTACACACCCCATGGGTCTCAAATCTCCAGGTACAAGGGCATCTTCCTACATCAAAACATGCATGGGAAACCCAGAAGATGGTATGCCGTGAGATCGGGAAAGGTTTCTAAAACGCAACTCATTTCTCCTCTCCTTGTGCTCGGGTTCGCCATTCCAGCCGCTTGACTAACCATCTCCCTACTTGGAGAATCAACACCTTTAACCTCCTGTTTCATCCAGGTTGCAATTTGTCCTGAGGATGAACGGGAAGACGGGGGACCAACGAGAGACTATCCCTAGGTGTTGGGACAGGCACAGGTCACTCCATTTTCCCATCAGGAAGAAGAATGAACCACAGGCTCAGCCTGCCCCCCAGAACCAAAATAGGGCCTGAAGCAATCCTGCGCTTTTGCGGCCAGCTCCCAAGAAAGCGAGGAGACAAATGGAGCTCAGGGGCACTGCAATTCACAAACGTGCAGAGTTATAAATGAGAACTCTCGTCCACAAATATATTGAGGGAAGGCAACGAAGAGGATTTGAAAGCAAGGCAGATTTGCAGGAAACAGATTTCAGGAGGTAGATTCGACTCGCCTTTAAAGCACATGAAAAGCGGCAAAACGTTGACAATGATGCCCTTGGCCAAAAAGGGCGTATGCGTTTTTTCCTGAATATATTCAGGAAAAAACGCATACGCCCTTTTTGGCCAACCAAGCAAGCCGGAAGGGCAAATCAGCGCTACAAAGAAGTCTCGCTTGCCCTCGGTCAAAAGGGCCATGCTGAACAAAATGTAAAAACCAGAAAAGCAGGACAGGCCATGGAGACATGGGAGCCTTGCTACGCTGATGGGCGGGATGTAAATTGCCAACAGGCACTCTGGAGAAGAGTACGGTGTGTCCTGAAACAAGTAATAAACACAGCGTAGAGAGCATAGGACACTTCCACTCATGGGCGTATAAATTGGGAAAACTAAAAGTCAACAAGACACAGGCACCCCAAACTTTACGGCTGCTCTGTTGCCAAGAACCTCCGCTTCGGTACACCTTCAATATCCCAGGAAAGAGAAAAATGGATAAAGAAATGGTGGTACTTGGCACAATGGAATATCACTCAGCCATGAAATCAATGACATAAGGCTAGTTAGCAGCATGATGAATGGATTTAGGTACGATGATTCTAAGTGAAATAAGTCACACAGAAAAAGGCCCTTATCCTAAGATATCGCTTCTAGAGGGAATGTCAAAATCGCTACACTTGAACTGAATTACAAAACAGAACAGAGTCACACCTTTAGAAGACACACTATGGCTGCTTAACGGGAAAGGTGAGGTGGGGTGATGCATAAAACAAGGGTTTGAAATTACCTCAGACACCGCTCCATAAGCCAAATATGTAATAGACAAGGCCTACTCCCTGCTCAGTGTACTGGACTCAACACCCCCTAGTCACCGCACAAGAATATATCTGACTAGTATGAATCTGAAAACCTATGTATTGATATCTCTCTGCAAGTGAATCAAGAGGGTGTAAAGTGGCATAAACACAGCAGGGAAAAGCGGCCAAAACCCATTCTAAACATACATTACTTTAAAAAAGCCACAAAGCAAAGACAGTGAAAGAGAGAGAAATTCTTACAAAATCCGTTCAGGGTCTCTGATGCAACCTGGATTGACCATATCTAGACCCACAGCTGGATGAGACATAAGGCTGGACACTCTTGGGGCTGAGAGGATTGGTGAGGTCGGGTGAGCAAATGCAGATACTTTAAAGTAACACTGCGGGGTACACACCCCATGGGTCTCAAATCTCCAGGTACAAGGGAATCTTCCTACATCAAAACATGCATGGGAAACCCAGAAGATGGTATGCCATGAGATCGGGAAAGGTTTCTAAAACGCACCTCATTTCTCCTTTCCTTGTGCTCGGGTTCGCCATTCCAGCCACTTGACTAACCATCTCCCTAATTGGAGAATCAGCACCTTTAACCTCCTGTTTCGTCCCGGTTGCAATTTGTCCTGAGGATGAAGGGGAAGACGGGGAAACAACGAGAGACTAGCCCTAGGTGTTGGGACAGGCACAGGTCACTCCATTTTCCCATCAGGAAGAAGAATGAACCACAGGCTCAGCCTGCCCCCCAGAACCAAAATAGGGCCTGAAGCAATCCTGCGCTTTTGCGGCCAGCTCCCAAAAAAGCGAGGAGACAAATGGAGCTCAGGGGCACTGCAATTCACAAACGTGCAGAGTTATAAATGAGAACTCTCGTCCACAAATATATTGAGGGAAGGCAACGAAGAGGATTTGAAAGCAAGGCAGATTTGCAGGAAACAGATTTCAGGAGGTAGATTCGACTCGCCTTTAAAGCACATGAAATGCGGCAAAACGTTGACAATGAGGCCCTTGGCCAAAAAGGGCGTATGCGTTTTTTCCTGAATATATTCAGGAAAAAACGCATACGCCCTTTTTGGCCAACCAAGCAAGCCGGAAGGGCAAATCAGCGCTACAAAGAAGTCTCGCTTTCCCTCGGTCAAAAGGGCCATGCTGAAGAAAGTGTAAAAACCAGAAAAGCAGGACAGGACATGGAGACATGGGAGCCTTGCTACGCTGATGGGCGGGATGTAAATTGCCAACAGGCACTCTGGAGAAGTGTACGGTGTGTCCTGAAACAAGTAATAAACACAGCGTAGAGAGCATAGGGCACTTCCACTCATGGGCGTATAAATTGGGAAAACTAAAAATCAACAAGACACAGGCACCCCAAACTTTACGGCTGTTCTGTTGCCAAGAACCTCCGCTTCGGTACACCTTCAATATCCCAGGAAAGAGAAAAATGGATAAAGAAATGGTGGTACTTGGCACAATGGAATATCACTCAGCCATGAAATCAATGTCATAAGGCTAGTTAGCAGCATGATGAGTGGATTTAGGTACGATGATTCTAAGTGAAATAAGTCACACAGAAAAAGACACTTATCCTAAGATATCGCTTATAGAGGGAATGTCAAAATCGCTACACTTGAACTGAATTACAAAACAGAACAGAGGCACACCTTTAGAAGACACACTATGGCTGCTTAACCGGAAAGGTGAGGTGGGGTGATGCATAAAACAAGGGTTTGAAATTAGCTCAGACACCGCTCCATAAGCCAAATATGTAATAGACAAGGCCTACTCCCTGCTCAGTGTACTGGACTCAACACCCCCTAGTCACCGCACAAGAATATATCTGACTAGTATGAAATTGAAAACCTGTGTATTGATATCTCTCTGCAAGTGAATCAAGAGGGTGTAAAGCGGCATAAACGCAGCAGGGAAAAGCAGCCAAACCCCATTCTAAACATACATAACTTTAAAAAACCCACAAAGCAAAGACAGTGAAAGAGAGAGAAATTCTTACAAAATCCGTTCAGGGTCTCTGATGCAACCTTGATTGACCATATCTAGACCCACAGCTGGATGAGACATAAGGCTGGACACTCTTGGGGCTGAGAGGATTGGTGAGGTTGGGTGAGCAAACGCAGATACTTTAAAGTAATACCGCGGGGTACCCACCCCATGGGTCTCAAATCTCCAGCTACAAGGGCATCTTCCTACATCCAAACATGCATGTGAAACCCAGAAGATGGTATGCCGTGAGATCGGGAAAGGTTTCTAAAACGCACCTCATTTCTCCTCTCCTTGTGCTCGGGTTCCCCATTCCAGCCGCTTGATTCACCATCTCCCTACTTGGAGAATCAGCATCTTTAAATTCCTGTAACGTACAGGTTGCAATTTTCCTGAGGATGAACGGGAAGACGGGCAACCAACGAGAGACTAGCCCTAGGTGTTGGGACAGGCACAGGTCACTCCATTTTTCCATCAGGAAGAAGAATGAACCACAGGCTCAGCCTGCCCCCCAGAACCAAAATAGGGCCTGAAGCAATCCTGCGCTTTTGCGGCCAGCTCCCAAAAAAGCGAGTAGACAAATGGAGCTCAGGGGCACTGCAATTCACAAACGTGCAGAGTTATAAATGAGAACTCTCGTCCACAAATATATTGAGGGAAGGCAACGAAGAGGATTTGAAAGTAAGGCAGATTTTCAGGAAACAGATTTCAGGATGTAGATTCGACTTGCCTGTAAAGCACATGAAAAGCGGCAAAACGTTGACAATGATGCCCTTGGCCAAAAAGGGCGTATGCGTTTTTTCCTGAATATATTCAGGAAAAAAGGCATACGCCGTTTTTGGCCAACCAAGCAAGCCGGAAGGGCAAATCAGCGCTACAAAGAAGTCTCGCTTGCCCTCGGTCAAAAGGGCCATGCTGAACAAACAGTAAAAACCAGAAAAGCAGGACAGGCCATGGAGACATGCGAGCCTTGCTACGCTGATGGGCGGGATGTAAATTGCCAACAGGCACTCTGGAGAAGTGTACGGTGTGTCCTGAAACAAGTAATAAACACAGCTTAGAGAGCATAGGGCACTTCCACTCATGGGCGTATAAATTGAGAAAACTAAAAATCAACAAGACACAGGCACCCCAAAATTTACAGCTGCTCTGTTTCCAAGTACCTCCACTTCGGTACACCTTCAATATCCCAGGAAAGAGAAAAATGGATAAACAAATGGTGGTACTTGGCACAATGGAATGTCACTCAGCCATGAAATCAATGTCATAAGGCTAGTTAGCAGCATGATGAGTGGATTTAGCGACGATGATTCTAAGTGAAATAAGTCACACAGAAAAAGACACTTATCCTAAGATATCGCTTATAGAGGGAATGTCAAAATCGCTACACTTGAACTGAATTACAAAACAGAACAGAGTCACACCTTTAGAAGACACACTATGGCTGCTTAAAGGGAAAGGTGAGGTGGGGTGATGCATAAAACAAGGGTTTGAAATTAGCTCAGAGACCGCTCCATAAGCCAAATATGTAATAGACAAGGCCTACTCCCTGCTCAGTGAACTGGACTCAACACACCCTAGTCACCACACAAGAATATATCTGAGTAGTAAGAATCTGAAAACCTATGTATCGATATCTCTCTGCAAGTGAATCAAGAGGGTGTAAAGCGGCATCAACACAGCAGGGAAAAGCACCCAAGCCCGATTCTAAACATAAATTACTTTAAAAAACCCACAAAACAAAGACAGTGAAAGAGAGAGAAATTCTTACAAAATCCGTTCAGGTTCTCTGATGCAACCTGGATTGACCATATCTACACCCACAGCTGGATGAGACATAAGGCTGGACACTCTTGCGGCTGAGAGGATTGGTGAGGTTGGGTGAGCAAACGCAGATACTTTAAAGTAAAACTGCGGGGAACACACCCCATGGGTCTCAAATCTCCAGGTACAAGGGAATCTTCCTACATCAAAACATGCATGGGAAACCCAGAAGATGGTATGCCATGAGATCGGGAAAGGTTTCTAAAACGCACCTCATTTCTCCTCTCCTTGGGCTCGGGTTCGCCATTCCAGCTGCTTGACCAACCATCTCCCTACTTGGAGAATCAGCACCTTTAACCTCCTGATTGTACAGGTTGCAATTTCTCCTGAGGATGAACGGGAAGACGCGGAACCAACGAGAGACTAGCCCTAGGTGTTGGGACAGGCGTAGGTCACTCCATTTTCCCATCAGGAAGAAGAATGAACCACAGGCTCAGCCTGCCCCCCAGAACCAAAATAGGGCCTGAAGCAATCCTGCGCTTTTGCGGCCAGCTCCCAAAAAAGCGAGGAGACAAATGGAGCTCAGGGGCACTACAATTCACAAACGTGCAGAGTTATAAATGAGAACTCTCGTGCACAAATATATTGAGGGAAGGCAACGAAGAGGATTTGAAAGCAAGGCAGATTTGCAGGAAACAGATTTCAGGAGGTAGATTCGACTCGCCTTTAAAGCACATGAAAAGCGGCAAAACGTTGACAATGATGCCCTTGGCCAAAAAGGGCGTATGCGTTTTTTCCTGAATATATTCAGGAAAAAACGCATACGCCCTTTTTGGCCAACCAAGCAAGCCGGAAGGGCAAATCAGCGCTACAAAGAAGTCTCGCTTGCCCTCGGTCAAAAGGGCCATGCTGAACAAAGTGTAAAAACCAGAAAAGCAGGACAGGCCATGGAGACATGGGAGCCTTGCTACGCTGATGGGCAGGATGTAAATTGCCAACAGGCACTCTGGAGAAGAGTACGGTGTGTCCTGAAACAAGTAATAAACACAGCGTAGAGAGCATAGGGCACTTCCACTCATGGGCGTATAAATTGGGAAAACTAAAAATCAACAAGACACAGGCACCCCAAACTTTACGGCTGCTCTGTTGCCAAGAACCTCCGCTTCGGTACACCTTCAATATCCCAGGAAAGAGAAAAATGGATAAAGAAATGGTGGTACTTGGCACAATGGAATATCACTCAGCCATGAAATCAATGTCATAAGGCTAGTTAGCAGCATGATGAGTGGATTTAGGTACGATGATTCTAAGTGAAATAAGTCACACAGAAAAAGGCACTTATCCTAAGATATCGCTTATAGAGGGAATGTCAAAATCGCTACACTTGAACTGAATTACAAAACAGAACAGAGGCACACCTTTAGAAGACACACTATGGCTGCTTAACCGGAAAGGTGAGGTGGGGTGATGCATAAAACAAGGGTTTGAAATTAGCTCAGACACCGCTCCATAAGCCAAATATGTAATAGACAAGGCCTACTCCCTGCTCAGTGAACTGGACTCAACACCCCCTAGTCACCGCACAAGATTATATCTGATTACTATGAATCTGAAAACCTATGTATCGATATCTCTCTGCAAGTGAATCAAGAGGGTGTTAAGCGGCATAAACACAGCAGGGAAAAGCAGCCAAACCCCATTCTAAACATACATTACTTTAAAAAACCCACAAAGCAAAGACAGTGAAAGAGAGAGAAATTCTTACAAAATCCGTTCAGGGTCTCTGATGCAACCTGGATTGACCATATCTAGACCCACAGCTGGATGAGACATAAGGCTGGACACTCTTGGGGCTGAGAGGATTGGTGAGGTCGGGTGAGCAAATGCAGATACTTTAAAGTAACACCGCGGGGTACCCACCCCATGGGTCTCAAATCTCCAGGTACAAGGGAATCTTCCTACATCAAAACATGCATGGGAAACCCAGAAGATGGTATGCCATGAGATCGGGAAAGGTTTCTAAAACGCACCTCATTTCTCCTCTCCTTATGCACAAGTTCGCCATTCCAGCCACTTGACTAACCATCTCCCTAATTGGAGAATCAGCACCTTTAACCTCCTGTTTCGTCCAGGTAGCAATTTGTCCTGAGGATGAAGGGGAAGACGGGGAAACAACGAGAGACTAGCCCTAGGTGTTGGGACAGGCACAGGTCACTCCATTTTCCCATCAGGAAGAAGAATGAACCACAGGCTCAGCCTGCCCCGCAGAACCAAAATAGGGCCTGAAGCAAACCTGCGCTTTTGCGGCCAGCTCCCAAAAAAGCGAGGAGACAAATGGAGCTCAGGGGCACTGCAATTCACAAACGTGCAGAGTTATAAATGAGAACTCTCGTCCACAAATATATTGAGGGAAGGCAACGAAGAGGATTTGAAAGCAAGGCAGATTTGCAGGAAACAGATTTCAGGAGGTAGATTCGACTCGCCTTTAAAGCACATGAAAAGCGGCAAAACGTTGACAATGATGCCCTTGGCCAAAAAGGGCGTATGCGTTTTTTCCTGAATATATTCAGGAAAAAACGCATACGCCCTTTTTGGCCAACCAAGCAAGCCGGAAGGGCAAATCAGCGCTACAAAGAAGTCTCGCTTGCCCTCGGTCAAAAGGGCCATGCTGAACAAAGTGTAAAAACCAGAAAAGCAGGACAGGCCACGGAGACAAGGGAGCCTTGCTACGCTGATGGGCGGGATGTAAATTGCCAACAGGCACTCTGGAGAAGAGTACGGTGTGTCCTGAAACAAGTAATAAACACAGCGTAGAGAGCATAGGGCACTCCCACTCATGGGCGTATAAATTGGGAAAACTAAAAATCAACAAGACACAGGCACCCTAAAGTTTACGGCTGCTCTGTTTCCAAGAACCTCCGCTTCGGTACACCTTCAATATACCAGGAAAGAGAAAAGTGGATAAAGAAATGGTGGTACTTGGCACAATGGAATATCACTCAGCCATGAAATCAATGTCATAAGGCTAGTTAGCAGCATGATGAGTGGATTTAGGTACGATGATTCTAAGTGAAATAAGTCACACAGAAAAAGACACTTATCCTAAGATATCGCTTATAGAGGGAATGTCAAAATCGCTACACTTGAACTGAATTACAAAACAGAACAGAGTCACACCTTTAGAAGACACACTATGGCTGCTTAACCGGAAAGGTGAGGTGGGGTGATGCATAAAACAAGGGTTTGAAATTAGCTCAGAGACCGCTCCATAAGCCAAATATGTAATAGACAAGGCCTACTCCCTGCTCAGTGAACTGGACTCAACACACCCTAGTCACCACACAAGAATATATCTGAATAGTAAGAATCTGAAAACATATGTATCGATATCTCTCTGCAAGTGAATCAAGAGGGTGTAAAGCGGCATCAACACAGCAGGGAAAAGCAGCCAAGCCCGATTCTAAACATAAATTACTTTAAAAAACCCACAAAACAAAGACAGTGAAAGAGAGAGAAATTCTTACAAAATCCGTTCAGGGTCTCTGATGCAACCTGGATTCACCATATCTAGACCCACAGCTGGATGAGACATAAGGCTGGACACTCTTGGGGCTGAGAGGATTGGTGAGGTTGGGTGAGCAAACCCAGATACTTTAAAGTAATACTGTGGGGAACACACCCCATGGGTCTCAAATCTCCAGGTACAAGGGCATCTTCCTACATCAAAACATGCATGGGAAACCCAGAAGATGGTATGCCATGAGATCGGGAAAGGTTTCTAAAACGCACCTCATTTCTCCTCTCCTTGTGCTCGGGTTCGCCATTCCAGCCACTTGACTAACCATCTCCCTAATTGGAGAATCAGCACCTTTAACCTCCTGATTGTACAGGTTGCAATTTGTCCTGAGGATGAACGGGAAGACGCGGAACCAACGAGAGACGAGCCCTAGGTGTTGGGACAGGCGTAGGTCACTCCATTTTCCCATCAGGAAGAAGAATGAACCACAGGCTCAGCCTGCCCCCCAGAACCAAAATAGGGCCTGAAGCAATCCTGCGCTTTTGCGGCCAGCTCCCAAAAAAGCGAGGAGACAAATGGAGCTCAGGGGCACTGCAATTCACAAACGTGCAGAGTTACAAATGAGAACTATCGTCCACAAATATATTGAGGGAAGGCAACGAAGAGGATTTGAAAGCAAGGCAGATTTGCAGGAAACAGATTTCAGGAGGTAGATTCGACTCGCCTTTAAAGCACATGAAAAGCGGCAAAATGTTGACAATGATGCCCTTGGCCAAAAAGGGCGTATGCGTTTTTTCCTGAATATATTCAGGAAAAAACGCATACGCCCTTTTTGGCCAACCAAGCAAGCCGGAAGGGCAAATCAGCGCTACAAAGAAGTCTCGCTTGCCCTCGGTCAAAAGGGCCATGCTGAAGAAAGTGTAAAAACCAGAAAAGCAGGACAGGCCATGTAGACAAGGGAGCCTTGCTACGCTGATGGGCGGGATGTAAATTGCCAACAGGCACTCTGGAGAAGAGTACGGTGTGTCCTGAAACAAGTAATAAACACAGCGTAGAGAGCATAGGGCACTTCCACTCATGGGCGTATAAATTGGGAAAACCAAAATTCAACAAGACACAGGCACCCCAAACTTTACGGCTGCTCTGTTGCCAAGAACCTCCGCTTCGGTACACCTTCAATATCCCAGGAAAGAGAAAAATGGATAAAGAAATGGTGGTACTTGGCACAATGGAATATCACTCAGCCATGAAATCAATGTTATAAGGCTAGTTAGCAGCATGATGAGTGGATTTAAGTACGATGATTCTAAGTGAAATAAGTCACACAGAAAAAGGCACTTATCCTAAGATATCGCTTATAGAGGGAATGTCAAAATCGCTAAACTTGAACTGAATTACAAAACAGAACAGAGGCACACCTTTAGAAGACACACTATGGCTGCTTAACCGGAAAGGTGAGGTGGGGTGATGCATAAAACAAGGTTTGAAATTAGCTCAGACACCGCTCCATAAGCCAAATATGTAATAGACAAGGCCTACTCCCTGCTCAGTTAACTGGACTCAACACCCCCTAGTCACCGCACAAGAATATATCTGATTAGTATGAATCTGAAAACCTATGTATCGATATCTCTCTGCAAGTGAATCAAGAGGGTGTAAAGCGGCATCAACACAGCAGGGAAAAGCAGCCAAACCCCATTCTAAACATACATTACTTTAAAAAACCCACAAAGCAAAGAGAGTGAAAGAGAGAGAAATTCTTACAAAATCCGTTCAGGGTCTCTGATGCAACCTGGCTTGACCATATCTAGACCCACAGCTGGATGAGACATAAGGCTGGACACTCTTGGGGCTGAGAGGATTGGTGAGGTTGGGTGAGCAAATGCAGATACTTTAAAGTAACACCGCGGGGTACCCACCCCATGGGTCTCAAATCTCCAGGTACAAGGGCATCTTCCTACATCAAAACATGCATGGGAAACCCAGAAGATGGTATGCCATGAGATCGGGAAAGGTTTCTAAAACGCACCTCATTTCTCCTCTCCTTGTGCTCGGGTTCGCCATTCCAGCTGCTTGACCAACCATCTCCCTATTTGGAGAATCAGCACCTTTAACCTCCTGATTGTACAGGTTGCAATTTGTCCTGAGGATGAACGGGAAGACGCGGAACCAACGAGAGACGAGCCCTAGGTGTTGGGACAGGCACAGGTCACTCCATTTTCCCATCAGGAAGAAGAATGAACCACAGGCTCAGCCTGCCCCCCAGAACCAAAATAGGGCCTGAAGCAATCCTGCGCTTTTGTGGCCAGCTCCCAAAAAAGCGAGTAGACAAATGGAGCTCAGGGGCACTGAAATTCACAAACGTGCAGAGCTATAAATGATAACTCTCGTCTACAAATATATTGAGGGAAGGCAACAAAGAGGATTTGAAAGCAAGGCAGATTTGCAGGAAACAGATTTCAGGAGGTAGATTCGACTCGCCTTTAAAGCACATGAAAAGCGGAAAAACGTTGACAATGATGCCCTGGGCCAAAAACGGCGTATGCGTTTTTTCCTGAATATATTCAGGAAAAAACGCATACGCCGTTTTTGGCCAACCAAGCAAGCCGGAAGGGCAAATCAGCGCTACAAAGAAGTCTCGCTTGCCCTCGGTCAAAAGGGCCATGCTGAAAAAAGTGTAAAAACCAGAAAAGCAGGACAGGCCATGGAGACATGCGAGCCTTGCTACGCTGATGGGCGGGATGTAAATTGCCAACAGGCACTCTGGAGAAGTGTACGGTGTGTCCTGAAACAAGTAATAAACACAGCTTAGAGAGCATAGGGCACTTCCACTCATGGGCGTATAAATTGGGAAAAATAAAAATCAACAAGACACAGGCACCCCAAACTTTACAGCTGCTCTGTTTCCAAGAACCTCCACTTCGGTACACCTTCAATATCCCAGGAAAGAGAAAAATGGATAAACAAATGGTGGTACTTGGCACTATGGAATGTCCCTCAGCCATGAAATCAATGTCATAAGGCTAGTTAGCAGCATGATGAGTGGATTTAGCGACGATGATTCTAAGTGAAATAAGTCACACAGAAAAAGACACTTATCCTAAGATATCGCTTAGAGAGGGAATGTCAAAATCGCTACACTTGAACTGAATTACAAAACAGAACAGAGTCACACCTTTAGAAGACACACTATGGCTGCTTAACCGGAAAGGTGAGGTGGGGTGATGCATAAAACAAGGTTTGAAATTAGCTCAGACACCGCTCCATAAGCCAAATATGTAATAGACAAGGCCTACTCCCTGCTCAGTTAACTGGACTCAACACCCCCTAGTCACCGCACAAGAATATATCTGACTAGTAAGAATCTGAAAACCTATGTATCAATATCTCTCTGCAAGTGAATCAATAGGGTGTAAAGCGGAATAAACACAGCAGGGAAAAGCAGCCAAGCCCCATTTTAAACATAAATTACTTGAAAAAACCCACAAGACAAAGACAGTGAAAGAGAAATTCTTACAAAATCCGTTCAGGGTCTCTGATGCAACTTGGATTGACCATATCTAGACCCACAGCTGGATGAGACATAAGGCTGGACACTCTTGGGGCTGAGAGGATTGGTGAAGTTGAGTGAGCAAACCCAGATACTTTAAAGTAACACCGCGGGGTACACACCCCATGGGTCTCAAATCTCCAGGTACAAGGGCATCTTCCTACATCAAAACATTCATGGGAAACCCAGAAGATGGTATGCCGTGAGATCGGGAAAGGTTTCTAAAACGCACCTCATTTCTCCTCTCCTTGTGCTCGGGTTTGCCATTCCAGCCGCTTGACTAACCATCTCCCTACTTGGAGAATCAGCACCTTTAACCTCCTGTTTCGTACAGGTTGCAATTTGTCCTGAAGATGAACGGGAAGACGGGCAACCAACGAGAGACTAGCCCTAGGTGTTGGGATAGGCACAGGTCACTCCATTTTCCCATCAGGAAGAAGAATGAACCACAGGCTCAGCCTGCCCCCCAGAACCAAAATAGGGCCTGAAGCAATCCTGCGCTTTTGCGGCCAGCTCCCAAAAAAGCGAGTAGAAAAATGGAGCTCAGGGGCACTGCAATTCACAAACGTGCAGAGTTATAAATGAGAACTCTCGTCCACAAATATATTGAGGGAAGGCAACGAAGAGGATTTGAAAGCAAGGCAGATTTGCAGGAAACAGATTTCAGGAGGTAGATTCGACTCGCCTTTAAAGCACATGAAAAGCGGCAAAACGTTGACAATGATGCCCTTGGCCAAAAAGGGCGTATGCGTTTTTTCCTGAATATATTCAGGAAAAAACGCATACGCCCTTTTTGGCCAACCAAGCAAGCCGGAAGGGCAAATCAGCGCTACAAAGAACTCTCGCTTGCCCTCGGTCAAAAGGGCCATGCTGAAAAAAGTGTAAAAACCAGAAAAGCAGGACAGGCCATGGAGACATGGGAGCCTTGCTACGCTGATGGGCGGGATGTAATTTGCCAACAGGCACTCTGGAGAAGTGTACGGTGTGTCCTGAAACAAGTAATAAACACAGCTTAGAGAGCATAGGGCACTTCCACTCATGGGCGTATAAATTGGGAAAACTAAAAATCAACAAGACACAGGCACCCCAAACTTTACGTCTGCTCTGTTTCCAAGAACCTCCACTTCGGTACACCTTCAATATCCCAGGAAAGAGAAAAATGGATAAAGAAATGGTGGTACTTGGCACAATGGAATATCACTCAGCCATGAAATCAATGTCATAAGGCTAGTTAGCAGCATGATGAGTGGATTTAGCGACGATGATTCTAAGTGAAATAAGTCACACAGAAAAAGACACTTATCCTAAGATATCGCTTATACAGGGAATGTCAAAATCGCTACACTTGAACTGAATTACAAAACAGAACAGAGTCACACCTTTAGAAGACACACTATGGCTGCTTAACGGGAAAGGTGAGGTGGGGTGATGCATAAAACAAGGGTGTGAAATTAGCTCAGAGACCTCTCCATAAGCCAAATATGTAATAGAAAAGGCCTACTCCCTGCTCAGTGAACTGGACTCAACACCCCCTAGTCACTGCACAAGAATATATCTGAGTAGTAAGAATCTGAAAACCTATGTATCGATATCTCTCTGCAAGTGAATCAAGAGGGTGGAAAGCGGCATAAACACAGCAGGGAAAAGCAGCCAAGCCCCATTCTAAACATAAATTACTTTAAAAACCCACAAAACAAAGACAGTGAAAGAGAGAGAAATTCTTACAAAATCCGTTCAGGGTCTCTGATGCAACCTGGATTGACCATATCTAGACACACAGCTGGATGAGACATAAGGCTGGACACTCTTGGGGCTCAGAGGATTGGTGAGGTTGGGTGAGCAAATGCAGATAATTTAAAGTAACACTGCGGGGTACCCACCCCATGGGTCTCAAATCTCCAGGTACAAGGGCATCTTCCTACATCAAAACATGCATGGGAAACCCAGAAGATGGTATGCCGTGAGATCGGGAAAGGTTTCTAAAACGCACCTCATTTCTCCTCTCCTTGTGCTCGGGTTCGCCATTCCAGCCGCTTGACTAACCATCTCCCTACTTGGAGAATCAGCACCTTTAACCTCCTGTTTCGTACAAGTTGCAATTTGTCCTGAGGATGAACGGGAAGACGGGGAACCGACGATAGACTAGCCCTAGGTGTTGGGACAGGCACAGGTCACTCCATTTTCCCATCAGGAAGAAGAATGAACCACAGGCTCAGCCTGCCCCCCAGAACCAAAATAGGGCCTGAAGCAATCCTGCGCTTTTGCGGCCAGCTCCCAAAAAAGCGAGTAGACAAATGGAGCTCAGGGGCACTGCAATTCACAAACGTGCAGAGTTATAAATGATAACTCTCGTCCACAAATATATTGAGGGAAGGCAACGAAGAGGATTTGAAAGCAAGGCAGATTTGCAGGAAACAGATTTCAGGAGGTAGATTCGACTCGCCTTTAAAGCACATGAAAAGCGGAAAAACGTTGACAATGATGCCCTGGGCCAAAAAGGGCATATGCGTTTTTTCATGAATATATTCAGGAAAAAACGCATATGCCCTTTTTGGCCAACCAACCAAGCCGGAAGGGCAAATCAGCGCTACAAAGAAATCTCGCTTGCCCTCGGTCAAAAGGGCCATGCTGAAGAAAGTGTAAAAACCAGAAAAGCAGGACAGGCCATGGAGACATGGGAGCCTTGCTACGCTGATGGGCGGGATGTAAATTGCCAACAGGCCCTCTGGAGAAGTGTACGGTGTGTCCTGAAACAAGTAATAAACACAGCTTAGAGAGCATAGGGCACTTCCACTCATGGGCGTATAAATTGGGAAAACTAAAAATCAACAAGACACAGGCACCCCAAACTTTACGGCTGCTCTGTTTCCAAGAACCTCCACTTCAGTACACCTTCAATATCCCAGGAAAGAGAAAAATGGATAAACAAATAGTGGTACTTGGCACAATGGAATATCACTCAGCCATGAAATCAATGTCATATGGCTCGTTAGGAGCATGATGAGTGGATTTAGCGACGATGATTCTAAGTGAAATAAGTCACACAGAAAAAGACACTTATCCTAAGGTATCCCTTATAGAGGGAATGTCAAAATCGCTACACTTGAACTGAATTACAAAACAGAACAGAGTCACACCTTTAGAAGACACACTATGGCTGCTTAACGGGAA
Organism: Eubalaena glacialis; assembly: GCF_028564815.1. Lineage (NCBI taxonomy): Eukaryota > Metazoa > Chordata > Mammalia > Artiodactyla > Balaenidae > Eubalaena > Eubalaena glacialis. The sequence continues at coordinate 25,520 of NW_026871608.1, read as the reverse complement.
AGGTGAGGTGGGGTGATGCATAAAACAAGGGTTTGAAATTAGCTCAGAGACCGCGCCATAAGCCCAATATGTAATAGACAAGGCCTACTCCCTGCTCAGTTAACTGGACTCAACACCCCCTAGTCACCCCACAAGAATATATCTGACTAGTAAGAATCTGAAAACCTATGTATCAATATCTCTCTGCAAGTGAATCAAGAGGGTGTAAAGCGGAATAAACACAGCAGGGAAAAGCAGCCAAGCCCCATTCTAAACATAAATTACTTTAAAAAACCCACAAAACAAAGACAGTGAAAGAGAAATTCTTACAAAATCCGTTCAGGGTCTCTGATGCAACTTGGATTGACCATATCTAGACCCACAGCTGGATGAGACATAAGGCTGGACACTCTTGGGGCTGAGAGGATTGGTGAGGTTGAGTGAGCAAACCCAGATACTTTAAAGTAACACCGCGGGTACACACCCCATGGGTCTCAAATCTCCAGGTACAAGGGCATCTTCCTACATCAAAACATGCATGGGAAACCCAGAAGATGGTATGCCGTGAGATCGGGAAAGGTTTCTAAAACGCACCTCATTTCTCCTCTCCTTGTGCTCGGGTTCGCCATTCCAGCCGCTTGACTAACCATCTCCCTACTTGGAGAATCAGCACCTTTAACCTCCTGTTTCGTACAGGTTGCAATTTGTCCTGAGGATGAACGGGAAGACGGGGAACCAACGAGAGACTAGCCCTAGGTGTTGGGACAGGCACAGGTCACTCCATTTTCCCATCAGGAAGAAGAATGAACCACAGGCTCAGCCTGCCCACCAGAACCAAAATAGGGCCTGAAGCAATCCTGCGCTTTTGCGGCCAGCTCCCAAAAAGCGAGTAGAAAAATGGAGCTCAGGGGCACTGCAATTCAGAAACGTGCAGAGTTATAAATGATAACTCTCGTCCACAAATATATTGAGGGAAGGCAACGAAGAGGATTTAAAAGCAAGGCAGATTTGCAAGAAACAGATTTCAGGAGGTAGATTCGACTCGCTTTTAAACCACATGAAAAGCGGCAAAACGTTGACAATGATGCCCTTGGCCAAAAAGGGCGTATGCGTTTTTTCCTGAATATATTCAGGAAAAAACGCATACGCCCTTTTTGGCCAACCAAGCAAGCCGGAAGGGCAAATCAGCACTACAAAGAAATCTCGCTTGCCCTCGGTCAAAAGGGCCATGCTGAACAAACAGTAAAAACCAGAAAAGCAGGACAGGCCATGGAGACATGGGAGCCTTGCTACGCTGATGGGCGGGATGTAATTTGCCAACAGGCACTCTGGAGAAGTGTACGGTGTGTCCTGAAACAAGTAATAAACACAGTGATGAGAGCATAGGGCACTTCCACTCATGGGCGTATAAATTGGGAAAAATAAAAATCAACAAGACACAGGCACCCCAACCTTTACAGCTGCTCTGTTTCCAAGAACCTCCACTTCGGTACACCTTTAATATCCCAGAAAGGGAAAATGGATAAAGAAATGGTGGTACTTGGCCCAATGGAATATCACTCAGCCATGAAATCAATGTCATAAGGCTAGTTAGCAGCATGATGAGTGGATTTAGGTACGATGATTCTAAGTGAAATAAGTCACACAGAAAAAGACACTTATCCTAAGATATCGCTTATAGAGGGAATGTCAAAATCGCTACACTTGAACTGAATTACAAAACAGAACAGAGTCACACCTTTAGAAGACACACTATGGCTGCTTAACGGGAAAGGTGAGGTGGGGTGATGCATAAAACAAGGGTTTGAAATTAGCTCAGAGACCTCTCCATAGGCCAAATATGTAATAGACAAGGCCTACTCCCTGCTCAGTGAACTGGACTCAACACCCCCTAGTCACCGCACAAGAATATATCTGAGTAGTAAGAATCTGAAAACCTATGTATCGATATCTCTCTGCAAGTGAATCAAGAGGGTGTAAAGCGGCATAAACACAGCAGAGAAAAGCAGCCAAGCCCCATTCTAAACATAAATTACTTTAAAAAACCCACACAAAAAAAACAGTGAAAGAGAGAGAAATTCTTACAAAATCAGTTCAGGGTCTCTGATGCAACCTGGATTGACCATATCTAGACCCACAGCTGGATGAGACATAAGGCTGGACACTCTTGGGGCTCAGAGGATTGGTGAGGTTGGGTGAGCAAATGCAGATATTTTAAAGTAACACTGCGGGGTACCCACACCATGGGTCTCAAATCTCCAGGTACAAGGGCATCATCCTACATCAAAACATGCATGGGAAACCCAGAAGATGGTATGCCGTGAGATCGGGAAAGGCTTCTAAAACGCACCTCATTTCTCCTCTCCTTGTTCTGGGGTTCGCCATTCCAGCCACTTGACTAACCATCTCCCTACTTGGAGAATCAGCACCTTTAACCTCCTGTTTCGTACAGGTTGCAATTTGTCCTGAGGATGAACGGGAAGACGGGCAACCAACGAGAGACTAGCCCTAGGTGTTGGTACAGCCACAGGTCACTCCATTTTCCCATCAGGAAGAAGAATGAACCACAGGCTCCGGCGGTCCCCTGGAAGCCGAATAGGGCCTGAAGCAATTCTGCGCTTTTGCTGCCAGCTCCCAAAAATGCGAGTAGACAAATGGAGCTCAGGGGCACTGCAATTCACAAACGTGCAGAGTTATAAATGATAACTCTCGTCCACAAATATATTGAGGGAAGGCAACGAAGAGGATTTGAAAGCAAGGCAGATTTGCAGGAAACAGATTTCAGGAGGTAGATTCGACTCGCCTTTAAAGCACATGAAAAGCGGAAAAACGTTTACAATGATGCCCTGGGCCAAAAAGGGCATATGCGTTTTTTCCTGAATATATTCAGGAAAAAACGCATATGCCCTTTTTGGCCAACCAAGCAAGCCGGAAGGGCAAATCAGCGCTACAAAGAAGTCTCACTTGCCCTCGGTCAAAAGGGCCATGCTGAAGAAAGTGTAAAAACCAGAAAAGCAGGACAGGCCATGGAGACATGGGAGCCTTGCTACGCTGATGGGCGGGATGTAATTTGCCAACAGGCACTCTGGAGAAGTGTACGGTGTGTCCTGAAACAAGTAATAAACACAGCTTAGAGAGCATAGGGCACTTCCACTCATGGGCGTATAAATTGGGAAAACTAAAAATCAACAAGACACAGGCACCCCAAACGTTACGGGTGCTCTGTTTCCAAGAACCTCCACTTCAGTACACCTTCAATATCCCAGGAAACAGAAAAATGGATAAACAAATAGTGGTACTTGGCACAATGGAATATCACTCAGCCATGAAATCAATTTCATAAGGCTAGTTAGCAGCATGATGAGTGGATTTAGTGACGATGATTCTAAGTGAAATAAGTCACACAGAAAAAGACACTTATCCTAAGATATCGCTTATAGAGGGAATGTCAAAATCGCTACACTTGAACTGAATTACAAAACAGAACAGAGGCACACCTTTAGAAGACACACTATGGCTGCTTAACCGGAAAGGTGAGGTGGGGTGATGCATAAAACAAGGGTTTGAAATTAGCTCAGAGACCGCTCCATAAGCCAAATATGTAATAGACAAGGCCTACTCCCTGCTCAGTGAACTGGACTCAACACCCCCTAGTCACCTCACAAGAATATATCTGACTAGTAAGAATCTGAAAACCTATGTATCAATATCTCTCTGCAAGTGAATCAAGAGGGTGTAAAGCGGAATAAACACAGCAGGGAAAAGCAGCCAAGCCCCATTCTAAACATAAATTACTTTAAAAAACCCACAAAACAAAGACAGTGAAAGAGAAATTCTTACAAAATCCGTTCAGGGTCTCTGATGCAACCTGGATTGACCATATCTAGACCCACAGCTGGATGAGACATAAGGCTGGACACTCTTGGGGCTGAGAGGATTGGTGAGGTTGAGTGAGCAAACCCAGATACTTTAAAGTAACACCGCGGGGTACACACCCCATGGGTCTCAAATCTCCAGGTACAAGGGCATCTTCCTACATCAAAACATGCATGGGAAACCCAGAAGATGGTATGCCGTGAGATCGGGAAAGGTTTCTAAAACGCACCTCATTTCTCCTCTCCTTGTGCTCGGGTTCGCCATTCCAGCCGCTTGACTAACCATCTCCCTACTTGGAGAATCAGCACCTTTAACCTCCTGTTTCGTCCAGGTTGCAATTTGTCCTGAGGATGAACGGGAAGACAGGGAACCAACGAGAGACTAGCCCTAGGTGTTGGGACAGGCACAGGTCACTCCATTTTCCCATCAGGAAGAAGAATGAACCACAGGCTCAGCCTGCCCACCAGAACCAAAATAGGGCCTGAAGCAATCCTGCGCTTTTGCGGCCAGCTCCCAAAAAAGCGAGTAGAAAAATGGAGCTCAGGGGCACTGCAATTCACAAACGTGCAGAGTTATAAATGAGAACTCTCGTCCACAAATATATTGAGGGAAGGCAACGAAGAGGATTTGAAAGCAAGGCAGATTTGCAAGAAACAGATTTCAGGAGGTAGATTCGACTCGCCTTTAAAGCACATGAAAAGTGGCAAAACGTTGACAATGATGCCCTTGGCCAAAAAGGGCGTATGCGTTTTTTCCTGAATATATTCAGGAAAAAACGCATACGCCCTTTTTGGCCAACCAAGCAAGCCGGAAGGGCAAATCAGCGCTACAAAGAACTCTCGCTTGCCCTCGGTCAAAAGGGCCATGCTGAAAAAAGTGTAAAAACCAGAAAAGCAGGACAGGCCATGGAGACATGGGAGCCTTGCTACGCTGATGGGCGGGATGTAATTTGCCAACAGGCACTCTGGAGAAGTGTACGGTGTGTCCTGAAACAAGTAATAAACACAGCTTAGAGAGCATAGGGCACTTCCACTCATGGGCGTATAAATTGGGAAAACTAAAAATCAACAAGACACAGGCACCCCAAACTTTACGGCTGCTCTGTTTCCAAGAACCTCCACTTCGGTACACCTTCAATATCCCAGAAAGAGAAAAATGGATAAAGAAATGGTGGTACTTGGCCCAATGGAATATCACTCAGCCATGAAATCAATGTCATAAGGCTAGTTAGCAGCATGATGAGTGGATTTAGCGACGATGATTCTAAGTGAAATAAGTCACACAGAAAAAGACACTTATCCTAAGATATCGCTTATAGAGGGAATGTCAAAATCGCTACACTTGAACTGAATTACAAAACAGAACAGGGTCACACCTTTAGAAGACACACTATGGCTGCTTAACGGGAAAGGTGAGGTGGGGTGATGCATAAAACAAGGGTTTGAAATTAGCTCAGAGACCGCTCCATAAGCCAAATATGTAATAGACAAGGCCTACTCCCTGCTCAGTGAACTGGACTCAACACCCCCTAGTCACTGCACAAGAATATATCTGAGTAGTAAGAATCTGAAAACCTATGTATCGATATCTCTCTGCAAGTGAATCAAGAGGGTGTAAAGCGGCATAAACACAGCATAGAAAAGCAGCCAAGCCCCATTCTAAACATAAATTACTTTAAACACCCACAAAACAAAGACAGTGAAAGAGAGAGAAATTCTTACAAAATCCGTTCAGGGTCTCTGATGCAACCTGGATTGACCATATCTAGACCCACAGCTGGATGAGACATAAGGCTGGACACTCTTGGGGCTCAGAGGATTGGTGAGGTTGGGTGAGCAAATGCAGATACTTTAAAGTAACACTGCGGGGTACCCACCCCATGGGTCTCAAATCTCCAGGTACAAGGGCATCTTCCTACATCAAAACATGCATGGGAAACCCAGAAGATGGTATGCTGTGAGATCGGGAAAGGCTTCTAAAACGCACCTCATTTCTCCTCTCCTTGTGCTCGGGTTCGCCATTCCAGCCGCTTGACTAACCATCTCCCTACTTGGAGAATCAGCACTTTTAACCTCCTGTTTCGTACAGGTTGCAATTTGTCCTGAGGATGAACGGGAAGAAGGGCAACCAACGAGAGACTAGCCCTAGGTGTTGGGACAGGCACAGGACACTCCATTTTCCCATCAGGAAGAAGAATGAACCACAGGCTCCCGCGGCCCCCTGGAAGCCGAATAGGGCCTGAAGCAATCCTGCGCTTTTGCGGCCAGCTCCCAAAAAAGCGAGTAGACAAATGGAGCTCAGGGGCATTGCAATTCACAAACGTGCAGAGTTATAAATGAGAACTCTCGTCCACAAATATATTGAGGGAAGGCAACGAAGAGGATTTGAAAGCAAGGCAGATTTGCAGGAAACAGATTTCAGGAGGTAGATTCGACTCGCCTTTAAAGCACATGAAAAGCGGCAAAACGTTGACAATGATGCCCTTGGCCAAAAACGGCGTATGCGTTTTTTCCTGAATATATTCAGGAAAAAACGCATACGCCCTTTTTGGCCAACCAAGCAAGCCGGAAGGGCAAATCAGCGCTACAAAGAAGTCTCGCTTGCCCTCGGTCAAAAGGGCCATGCTGAAAAAAGTGTAAAAACCAGAAAAGCAGGACAGGCCATGGAGACATGGGAGCCTTGCTACGCTGATGGGCGGGATGTAATTTGCCAACAGGCACTCTGGAGAAGTGTACGGTGTGTCCTGAAACAAGTAATAAACACAGCTTAGAGAGCATAGGGCACTTCCACTCATGGGCGTATAAATTGGGAAAACTAAAAATCAACAAGACACAGGCACCCCAAACTTTACGGCTGCTCTGTTTCCAAGAACCTCCACTTCGGTACACCTTCAATATCGCAGGAAAGAGAAAAATGGATAAAGAAATGGTGCTACTTGGCCCAATGGAATATCACTCAGCCATGAAATCAATGTCATAAGGCTAGTTAGCAGCATGATGAGTGGATTTAGCGACGATGATTCTAAGTGAAATAAGTCATACAGAAAAAGACACTTATCCTAAGATATCGCTTATAGAGGGAATGTCAAAATCGCTACACTTGAACTGAATTACAAAACAGAACAGAGGCACACCTTTAGAAGACACACTATGGCTGCTTAACCGGAAAGGTGAGGTGGGGTGATGCATAAAACAAGGGTTTGAAATTAGCTCAGAGACCGCTCCATAAGCCAAATATGTAATAGACAAGGCCTACTCCCTGCTCAGTGAACTGGACTCAACACCCCCTAGTCACCTCACAAGAATATATCTGACTAGTAAGAATCTGAAAACCTATGTATCAATATCTCTCTGCAAGTGAATCAAGAGGGTGTAAAGCGGAATAAACACAGCAGGGAAAAGCAGCCAAGCCCCATTCTAAACATAAATTACTTTAAAAAACCCACAAAACAAAGACAGTGAAAGAGAAATTCTTACAAAATCCGTTCAGGGTCTCTGATGCAACCTGGATTGACCATATCTAGACCCACAGCTGGATGAGACATAAGGCTGGACACTCTTGGGGCTGAGAGGATTGGTGAGGTTGAGTGAGCAAACCCAGATACTTTAAAGTAACACCGCGGGGTACACACCCCATGGGTCTCAAATCTCCAGGTACAAGGGCATCTTCCTACATCAAAACATGCATGGGAAACCCAGAAGATGGTATGCCGTGAGATCGGGAAAGGTTTCTAAAACGCACCTCATTTCTCCTCTCCTTGTGCTCGGGTTCGCCATTCCAGCCGCTTGACTAACCATCTCCCTACTTGGAGAATCAGCACCTTTAACCTCCTGTTTCGTCCAGGTTGCAATTTGTCCTGAGGATGAACGGGAAGACGGGGAACCAACGAGAGACTAGCCCTAGGTGTTGGGACAGACACAGGTCACTCCATTTTCCCATCAGGAAGAAGAATGAACCACAGGCTCAGCCTGCCCCCCAAAACCAAAAAAGGGCCTGAAGCAATCCTGCGCTTTTGCGGCCAGCTCCCAAAAAAGCGAGTAGACAAATGGAGCTCAGGGGCACTGCAATTCACAAACGTGCAGAGTTATAAATGAGAACTCTCGTCCACAAATATATTGAGGGAAGGCAACGAAGAGGATTTGAAAGCAAGGCAGATTTGCAGGAAACAGATTTCAGGAGGTAGATTCGACTCGCCTTTAAAGCACATGAAAAGTGGCAAAACGTTGACAATGATGCCCTTGGCCAAAAAGGGCGTATGCGTTTTTTCCTGAATATATTCAGGAAAAAACGCATACGCCCTTTTTGGCCAACCAAGCAAGCCGGAAGGGCAAATCAGCGCTACAAAGAACTCTCGCTTGCCCTCGGTCAAAAGGGCCATGCTGAACAAACAGTAAAAACCAGAAAAGCAGGACAGGCCATGGAGACATGGGAGCCTTGCTACGCTGATGGGCAGGTTGTAAATTGCCAACAGGCACTCTGGAGAAGTGTACGGTGTGTCCTGAACCAAGTAATAAACACAGCTTAGAGAGCATAGGGCACTTCCACTCATGGGCGTATAAATTGGGAAAACTAAAAATCAACAAGACACAGGCACCCCAACCTTTACGGCTGCTCTGTTTCCAAGAACCTCCACTTCGGTACACCTTCAATATTCCAGAAAGAGAAAAATGGATAAAGAAATGGTGGTACTTGGCCCAATGGAATATCACTCAGCCATGAAATCAATGTCATAAGGCTAGTTAGCAGCATGATGAGTGGATTTAGGTACGATGATTCTAAGTGAAATAAGTCACACAGAAAAAGACACTTATCCTAAGATATCGCTTATAGAGGGAATGTCAAAATCGCTACACTTGAACTGAATTACAAAACAGAACAGAGTCACACCTTTAGAAGACACAATATGGCTGCATAACGGGAAAGGTGAGGTGGGGTGATGCATAAAACAAGGGTTTGAAATTAGCTCAGAGACTGCTCCATAGGCCAAATATGTAATAGACAAGGCCTACTCCCTGCTCAGTGAACTGGACTCAACACCCCCTAGTCACCGCACAAGAATATATCTGAGTAGTAAGAATCTGAAAACCTATGTATCGATATCTCTCTGCAAGTGAATCAAGAGGGTGTAAAGCGGCATAAACACAGCAGAGAAAAGCAGCCAAGCCCCATTCTAAACATAAATTACTTTAAAAAACCCACACCAAAAAAACAGTGAAAGAGAGAGAAATTCTTACAAAATCAGTTCAGGGTCTCTGATGCAACCTGGATTGACCATATCTAGACCCACAGCTGGATGAGACATAAGGCTGGACATTCTTGAGGCTCAGAGGATTGGTGAGGTTGGGTGAGCAAATGCAGATATTTTAAAGTAACACTGCGGGGTACCCACACCATGGGTCTCAAATCTCCAGGTACAAGGGCATCTTCCTACATCAAAACATGCATGGGAAACCCAGAAGATGGTATGCCGTGAGATCGGGAAAGGCTTCTAAAACGCACCTCATTTCTCCTCTCCTTGTTCTCGGGTTCGCCATTCCAGCCGCTTGACTAACCATCTCCCTACTTGGAGAATCAGCACCTTTAACCTCCTGTTTCGTACAGGTTGCAATTTGTCCTGAGGATGAACGGGAAGACGGGCAACCAACGAGAGACTAGCCCTAGGTGTTGGTACAGCCACAGGTCACTCCATTTTCCCATCAGAAAGAAGAATGAACCACAGGCTCCGGCGGCCCCCTGGAAGCCGAATAGGGCCTGAAGCAATCCTGCGCTTTTGCTGCCAGCTCCCAAAAATGCGAGTAGACAAATGGAGCTCAGGGGCACTGCAATTCACAAACGTGCAGAGTTATAAATGATAACTCTCGTCCACAAATATATTGAGGGAAGGCAACGAAGAGGATTTGAAAGCAAGGCAGATTTGCAGGAAACAGATTATCAGGAGGTAGATTCGACTCGCCTTTAAAGCACATGAAAAGCGGAAAAACGTTTACAATGATGCCCTGGGCCAAAAAGGGCATATGCGTTTTTTCCTGAATATATTCAGGAAAAAACGCATATGCCCTTTTTGGCCAACCAAGCAAGCCGGAAGGGCAAATCAGCGCTACAAAGAAGTCTCACTTGCCCTCGGTCAAAAGGGCCATGCTGAAGAAAGTGTAAAAACCAGAAAAGCAGGACAGTCCATGGAGACATGGGAGCCTTGCTACGCTGATGGGCGGGATGTAAATTGCCAACAGGCACTCTGGAGAAGAGTACGGTGTGTCCTGAAACAAGTAATAAACACAGCGTTGAGAGCATAGGGCACTTCCACTCATGGGCGTATAAATTGGGAAAACTAAAAATCAACAAGACACAGGCACCCCAAACGTTACGGGTGCTCTGTTTCCAAGAACCTCCACTTCAGTACACCTTCAATATCCCAGGAAAGAGAAAAATGGATAAACAAATAGTGGTACTTGGCACAATGGAATATCACTCAGCCATGAAATCAATGTCATAAGGCTAGTTAGCAGCATGATCAGTGGATTTAGTGACGATGATTCTAAGTGAAATAAGTCACACAGAAAAAGACACTTATCCTAAGATATCGCTTATAGAGGGAATGTCAAAATCGCTACACTTGAACTGAATTACAAAACAGAACAGAGGCACACCTTTAGAAGACACACTATGGCTGCTTAACGGGAAAGGTGAGGTGGGGTGATGCATAAAACAAGGGTTTGAACTTAGCTCAGAGACCGCTCCATAAGCCAAATATGTAATAGACAAGGCCTACTCCCTGCTCAGTGAACTGGACTCAACACCCCCTAGTCACCGCACAAGAATATATCTGACTAGTAAGAATCTGAAAACCTATGTATCGATATCTCTCTGCAAGTGAATCAAGAGGGTGTAAAGCGGAATAAACACAGCAGGGAAAAGCAGCCAAGCCCCATTTTAAACATAAATTACTTGAAAAAACCCACAAGACAAAGACAGTGAAAGAGAAATTCTTACAAAATCCGTTCAGGGTCTCTGATGCAACTTGGATTGACCATATCTAGACCCACAGCTGGATGAGACATAAGGCTGGACACTCTTGGGGCTGAGAGGATTGGTGAGGTTGGGTGAGCAAACCCAGATACTTTAAAGTAACACCGCGGGGTACACACCCCATGGGTCTCAAATCTCCAGGTACAAGGGCATCTTCCTACATCAAAACATGCATGGGAAACCCAGAAGATGGTATGCCGTGAGATCGGGAAAGGTTTCTAAAACGCACCTCATTTCTCCTCTCCTTGTGCTCGGGTTTGCCATTCCAGCCGCTTGACTAACCATCTCCCTACTTGGAGAATCAGCACCTTTAACCTCCTGTTTCGTACAGGTTGCAATTTGTCCTGAGGATGAACGGGAAGACGGGGAACCAACGAGAGACTAGCCCTAGGTGTTGGGACAGGCACAGGTCACTCCATTTTCCCATCAGGAAGAAGAATGAACCACAGGCTCAGCCTGCCCCCCAGAACCAAAATAGGGCCTGAAGCAATCCTGCGCTTTTGCGGCCAGCTCCCAAAAAAGCGAGTAGAAAAATGGAGCTCAGGGGCACTGCAATTCAGAAACGTGCAGAGTTATAAATGACAACTCTCCTCCACAAATATATTGAGGGAAGGCAACGAAGAGGATTTGAAAGCAAGGCAGATTTGCAAGAAACAGATTTCAGGAGGTAGATTCGACTCGCCTTTAAAGCACATGAAAAGCGGCACAACGTTGACAATGATGCCCTTGGCCAAAAAGGGCGTATGCGTTTTTTCCTGAATATATTCAGGAAAAAACGCATACGCCCTTTTTGGCCAACCAAGCAAGCCGGAAGGGCAAATCAGCGCTACAAAGAAGTCTCGCTTGCCCTCGGTCAAAAGGGCCATGCTGAAAAAAGTGTAAAAACCAGAAAAGCAGGACAGGCCATGGAGACATGGGAGCCTTGCTACGCTGATGGGCGGGATGTAATTTGCCAACAGGCACTCTGGAGAAGTGTACGGTGTGTCCTGAAACAAGTAATAAACACAGCTTAGAGAGCATAGGGCACTTCCACTCATGGGCGTATAAATTGGGAAAACTAAAAATCAACAAGACACAGGCACCCCAAACTTTACAGCTGCTGTATTTCCAAGAACCTCCACTTTGGTACACCTTCAATATCGCAGGAAAGAGCAAAATAGATAAAGAAATGGTGGTACTTGGCCCAATGGAATATCACTCAGCCATGAAATCAATGTCATAAGGCTAGTTAGCAGCATGATGAGTGGATTTAGCGACGATGATTCTAAGTGAAATAAGTCACACAGAAAAAGACACTTATCCTAAGATATCGCTTATAGAGGGAATGTCAAAATCGCTACACTTGAACTGAATTACAAAACAGAACAGAGTCACACCTTTAGAAGACACACTATGGCTGCTTAACGGGAAAGGTGAGGTGGGGTGATGCATACAACAAGGGTTTGAAATTAGCTCAGAGACCGCTCCATAAGCCAAATAAGTAATAGACAAGGCCTACTCCCTGCTCAGTGAACTGGACTCAACACCCCCTAGTCACCGCACAAGAATATATCTGACTAGTAAGAATCTGAAAACCTATGTATCGATATCTCTCTGCAAGTTAATGAAGAGGGTGTAAAGCGGCATAAACACAGCAGGGAAAAGCAGCCAAGCCCCATTCTAAATATAAATTACTTAAAAAAACCCACAAAACAAAGACAGTGAGAGAGAGAGAAATTCTTACAAAATCAGTTCAGGGGCTCTGATGCCACCTGGATAGACCATATCTAGACCCACAGCTGGATGAGACTTAAGGCTGGACACTCTTGGGGCTGAGAAGATTGGTGAGGTTGGGTGAGCAAATGCAGATACTTTAAAGTAATACTGCGGGGTACCCACCCCATGGGTCTCAAATCTCCAGGTACAAGGGCATCTTCCTACATCAAAACATGCATGGGAAACCCAGATAATTGTATGCCGTGAGATCGGGAAAGGCTTCTAAAACGCACCTCATTTCTCCTCTCCTTGTGCTTGGGTTCGCCATTCCAGCCGCTTGACTAACCATCTCCCTACTTGGAGAATCAGCACCTTTAACCTCCTGTTTCGTACAGGTTGCAATTTGTCCTGAGGATGAACGGGAAGACGGACAACCAACGAGAGACTAGCCCTAGGTGTTGGGACAGGCACAGGTCACTCCATTTTCCCATCAGGAAGAAGAATGAACCACAGGCTCAGCCTGCCCCCCAGAAGCAAAATAGGGCCTGAAGCAATCCTGCGCTTTTGTGGCCAGCTCCCAAAAAAGCGAGTAGACAAATGGAGCTCAGGGGCACTGCAATTCACAAACGTGCAGAGTTATAAATGAGAACTCTCGTCCACAAATATATTGAGGGAAGGCAACGAAGAGGATTTGAAAGCAAGGCAGATTTGCAGGAAACAGATTTCAGGAGATAGATTCGACTCGCCTTTAAAGCACATGAAAAGTGGCAAAACGTTGACAATGATGCCCTTGGCCAAAAAGGGCATATGCGTTTTTTCCTGAATATACTCAGGAAAAAACGCATACGCCCTTTTAGGCCAACCAAGCAAGCCGGAAGGGCAAATCAGCGCTACAAAGACGTCTCGTTTGCCCTCGGTCAAAAGGGCCATGCTGAAAAAAGTGTAAAAACCAGAAAAGCAGGACAGGCCATGGAGACATGCGAGCCTTGCTACGCTGATGGGCGGGATGTAAATTGCCAACAGCCACTCTGGAGAAGGGTACGGTGTGTCCTGAAACAAGTAATAAACACAGCTTAGAGAGCATAGGGCACTTCCACTCATGGGCGTATAAATTGGGAAAAATAAAAATCAACAAGACACAGGCACCCCAACATTTACAGCTGCTCTGTTTCCAAGAACCTCCACTTCGGTACACCTTCAATATCCCAGAAAGAGAAAAATGGATAAAGAAATAGTGGTACTTGGCCCAATGGAATATCACTCAGCCATGAAATCAATGTCATAAGGCTAGTTAGCAGCATGATGAGTGGATTTAGCGACGATGATTCTAAGTGAAATAAGTCACACAGAAAAAGACACTTATCCTAAGATATTGCTTATAGAGGGAATGTCAAAATCGCTACACTTGAACTGAATTACAAAACAGAACAGAGTCACACCTTTAGAAGACACACTATGGCTGCTTAACGGGAAAGGTGAGGTGGGGTGATGCATAAAACAAGGGTTTGAAATTAGCTCAGAGACCTCTCCATAAGCCAAATATGTAATAGACAAGGCCTACTCCCTGCTCAGTGAACTGGACTCAACACCCCCTAGTCACCGCACAAGAATATATCTCACTATTAAGAATCTGAAAACCTATGTATCGATATCTCTCTGCAAGTGAATCAAGAGGGTGTAAAGCGGCATAAACACAGCAGAGAAAAGCAGCCAATCCCCATTCTAAACATAAATTACTTTAAAAAACCCACACAAAAACAACAGTGAAAGAGAGAGAAATTCTTACAAAATCCGTTCAGGGTCTCTGATGCAACTTGGATTGACCATATCTAGACCCACAGCTGGATGAGACATAAGGCTGGACACTCTTGGGGCTGAGAGGATTGGTGAGGTTGGGTGAGCAAACCCAGATATTTTAAAGTAACACCGCGGGGTACACACCCCATGGGTCTCAAATCTCCAGGTACAAGGGCATCTTCCTACATCAAAACATGCATGGGAAACCCAGAAGATGGTATGCCGTGAGATTGGGAAAGGTTTCTAAAACGCATCTCATTTCTCCTCTCCTTGTGCTCGGGTTCGCCATTCCAGCCGCTTGACTAACCATCTCCCTACTTGGAGAATCGGCACCTTTAACCTCCTGTTTCCTCCCGGTTGCAATTTGTCCTGAGGATGAACGGGAAGATGCGGAACCAACGAGAGACGAGCCCTAGGTGTTGGGACAGGCATAGGTCACTCCATTTTCCCATCAGGAAGAAGAATGAACCACAGGCTCAGCCTGCCCCCCAGAACCAAAATAGGGCCTGAAGCAATCCTGCGCTTTTGCGGCCAGCTCCCAAAAAAGCGAGTAGACAAATGGAGCTCAGGGGCACACAATTCACAAACGTGCAGAGTTATAAATGAGAACTCTCGTCCACAAATATATTGAGGGAAGGCAACGAAGAGGATTTGAAAGCAAGGCAGATTTGCAGGAAACAGATTTCAGGAGGTAGATTCGACTCGCCTTTAAAGCACATGAAAAGCGGCAAAACGTTGACAATGATGCCCTTGGCCAAAAAGGGCGTATGCGTTTTTTCCTGAATATATTCAGGAAAAAACGCATACGCCCTTTTAGGCCAACCAAGCAAGCCGGAAGGGCAAATCAGTGCTACAAAGAAATCTCGCTTGCCCTCGGTCAAAAAAGCCATGCTGAAAAACGTGTAAAAACCAGAAAAGCAGGACAGGCCATGGAGACATGGGAGCCTTGCTACGCTAATGGGCAGGATGTAAATTGCCAACAGGCACTCTGGAGAAGTGTACGGTGTGTCCTGAAACAAGTAATAAACACAGCTTAGAGAGCATAGGGCACTTCCACTCATGGGCGTATAAATTGGGAAAACTAAAAATCAACAAGACACAGGCACCCCAAACTTTACGGCTGCTCTGTTTCCAAGAACCTCCACTTCGGTACACCTTCAATATCCCAGGAAAGAGAAAAATGGATAAAGAAATGGTGGTACTTGGCACAATGGAATATCACTCAGCCATGAAATCAATGTCATAAGGCTAGTTAGCAGCATGATGAGTGGATTTAGGTCCGATGATTCTAAGTGAAATAAGTCACACAGAAAAAGACACTTATCCTAAGATATCGCTTAGAGAGGGAATGTCAAAATCGCTACACTTGAACTGAATTACAAAACAGAACAGAGTCACACCTTTAGAAGACACACTATGGCTGCTTAACGGGAAAGGTGAGGTGGGATGATGCATAGAACAAGGGTTTGAAATTAGCTCAGAGACCGCTCCATAAGCCAAATATGTAATAGACAAGGCCTACTCCCTGCTCAGTGAACTGGACTCAACACCCCCTAGTCACCGCACAAGAATATATCTGACTAGTAAGAATCTGAAAACCTATGTATCGATATCTCTCTGCAAGTGAATCAAGAGGGTGTAAAGCGGAATAAACACAGCAGGGAAAAGCAGCCAAGCCCCATTCTAAACATAAATTACTTTAAAAAACCCACAAAACAAAGACAGTGAAAGAGAAATTCTTACAAAATCCGTTCAGCGTCTCTGATGCAACTTGGATTGACCATATCTAGACCCACAGCTGGATGAGACATAAGGCTGGACACTCTTGGGGCTGAGAGGATTGGTGAGGTTGGGTGAGCAAACCCAGATACTTTAAAGTCACACCGCGGGGTACCCACACCATGGGTCTCAAATCTCCAGGTACAAGGGCATCTTCCTACATCAAAACATGCATGGGAAACCCAGAAGATGGTATGCCGTGAGATCGGGAAAGGTTTCTAAAACGCACCTCATTTCTCCTCTCCTTGTGCTCGGGTTCGCCATTCCAGCCTCTTCACTTTACGTGCTAAATGGTATCTAGAGAGTGGGATATATTTAATAAATACCCTAACTCTAATGCATACACTAACCCTTACCCATACCCTAAACCTAACTCTCACCCGTACTCTAACCCGTACCATAAGCAGTACCCTAACCCTAACCCTAAAACTAACCTTAAGCCATACCCTATGCCGTAACCTAACCCGGACCCTAAACCGTACCCGAAGTCGTACCCTACCCCTAACCCTAACACATACCCAACGAGGTACCCTCACCCGCACCCAAAGCCGTACCCTAACCCTAACCCTAACCCTAACCCTAACCCTCACCCTAACCCATACCCTACGCCGTACACTCACGTGTTCCCTAACCCATACCCAAAGCCGTACCCTAACCCTAACCATAACACTAAGCCTAACCCATATCCTATGCCGTACCCTCACCCTTACCCTAACCCGTACCCTAACCCTAACCCTAATCCATACACTAACCCGTACCCTCAACCGTACCCTAACCCGTACCCTAACCCTAACCCTAACCCTAACTGTAACCCTAACCCATACCCTACGCCGTACACTCACGCGTTCCCGAACCCGTACCCAAAGCCGTACCCTAACCCTAACAATAACTCATAGCCTAACCCATATCCTTTGCCGTACCCTCACCCTTACCCTAACCCGTATCCTAAGCCGTACCCTAACCCTAACCGTAATCCTAACCCATACCCTACTCCGTACCCTCACTCTTACCCTAACCCGTACCCTAAGCCGTACCCTAACTCTAACCCTAACCCTAAGACTAACCCTAACACATATCCTACGCCGTAACCTCACCCTTACTCTAAGCCATACCCTAACCCTAACCCTAACCCTAACACTAACTGTAAACTACCCTTGACTGCTTTTGCCTCCAATAGATTTCCTAAGCACTAGTGTTTTAAAGAACAGGTTAAAAATAAAATGCTAATGTGACTTATTTATAATGTGTGTATTCTTTATCTTATCCTAGTGTCTAAAATTTTCTCCATGGTTGGAACCCAAATTACATTCCTTTACGCGCTAAGTGGTATGTAGAGAGTGGGATAGGTTTAATAAATGACCTAACCCTAACGTGAACCCTAACCCTAACCCATAGCCTAACCCTAACAAGTACCCTAATCCTAACCTGTACCCTATACCTTGACGTAACCCTAAAACTAACCGTAACCCTAACATATACCCTACGCCGTACCGTCACCCGTACCCTAACCCGTACCCTAAGTCGTACCCTAACTCTAACCCTAACCCATACGCTAACCCGAACGCATACCCTAAACCTAACACAAATCCTAACCCTAACACATACGCTAATCCTAACCCGTACCCAAAACTATCCCTAACCCTAAAACTAACCCTAACCCTAACCCTAACCCTAACCCATACCCTACGCCGTACCCTCACCCGTACCCTAACCCGTACCCTAAGCCGTACCCTAACCCTAAGCCTAACCCTAACCCTAACCGCTACCCTACGCCGTACCCTATCCCATACCCTAAGCGGTACCCTAACCCTAACACTAATCCTAACCCTAAACCATACCCTACGCCGTAACCACACACGTATCCTAACCCATACCCTAAGCCGTACCCTAACCCGAACCCTAACACATACGCTACGCCGTACCCTCACCCGTACCCTAACCCGTATCCTAAGCCGTACCCTAACCCTAACCCTAACCCTAACCGTAACCGCTACCCTACGCCGTACCCTATCCCAAACCCTAAGCGGTACCCTAACCCTAACACTAACCCTAAACCTAACCCTAACCCCTACCCTACGCCGTACCCTCACCCGTACCCTATCCCATACCCTAAGCAGTACCCTAACCCTAACACTAACCCTAACCCTAAACCTAAACCCTACCCTACGCCGTACCCTCACCCGTACCCTATCCCATACCCTAAGCCGTACCCTAACCCTAACACTAACCCTAACCCTAAACCTAAACCCTACCCTATGCCGTACCCTCACCCGTACCCTATCCCATACCCTAAGCCGTACCCTAACCCTAACCCTAACCCTAACCTATACACTACGCCATACCCTCACCCGTACCCTAACCCGTACCCTAAGCCGTACCCTAACCCTAACCCTAACCCTAACCTATACACTACGCCGTACCCTCACCCGTACCCTAACCCGTACCCTAAGCCGTACCCAGCCCTAACCCTAACCCTAACCCTAACCCATACCCTACGCCGTACCCTAACCCGTACCCTAACCCGTATTCTAAGCCGTACCCTAACCATAACCAATACCCTACACAGTACCCTCACCCGTACCCTCACCCGTACCCTAAGCCATACCCTAACCCCAACCCTAACCCTAACCCTAACCCCTACCCTACGCCGTACCCTCACCCGTACCCTATCCCATACCCTAAGCCGTACCCTAACCCTAACACTAACCCTAACCCTAACCCTAACCCTAAACTACCCTTGATTGCTTTTGCCTCTATTAGATTTCCTAAGCACCAGTGTTTTAAGGAACAGGTTAAAAAGAAAATCCTAATGTGATTTTTTTATAATGTGTTTATTCTTTATCTTATCCTAGTGACTAAAATCTTCTCCATGGCTGGATCCCTAATAATATTCCTTTACGTGCTAAGTGGTATCTAGAGAGTGGGATAGGTTTAATAAATACCCTAATCCTAACGTGTACCCTAACCCTAACCCATACCCTAACCCTAACGCGTACCCTAAACCTAACCCTAACCCTAAACCATACGCTACGCAGTACCCTCACCCGTACCCTAACCCGTATCCTAAGCCGTACCCTAACTCTAACCCTAACCCTAACCCTAATGGCTACCCTACGCCGTACCCTATCCCATACCCTAAGCGGTACCCTAACCCTAACACTAACCCTAAACCTAACCCTAACCCCTACCCTACGCCGTACCCTCACCCGTAACCTATCCCATACCCTAAGCCGTACCCTAACCCTAACACTAACCCCTACCCTACGCCGTACCCTCACCCGTACCCTATCCCATAACCTAAGCCGTACCCTACACCTAACCCTAACCCTAACCTATACACTACGCCATAACCTCACCCGTACCCTAACCCGTACCCTAAGCCGTACCCTAACCCTAACCCTAACCCTAACCTATACACTACGCCGTACCCTCACCCGTACCCTAACCCGTACCCTAAGCCGTACCCTAACCCTAACCCTAACCCTAACCCTAACCCATACCCTATGCCGTACCCTAACCCGTACCCTAACCCGTATTCTAAGCCGTACCCTAACCATAACCAATACCCTACACAGTACCCTCACCCGTACCCTCACCGTACCCTAAGCCATACCCTAACCCTAACCCTAACCTATACACTACGCCATACCCTCACTCGTACACTAACCTGTACCCTAAGCCATACCCTAACCCTAACCCTAACCCTAACCTATACACTACGCCATACCCTCACTCGTACCCTAACCCGTACCCTAACCCGTACCCTAAACCTAACCCTAACCCTAACCCTAAACCATACGCTACGCCGTACCCTCACCCGTACCCTAACCCGTATCCTAAGCCGTACCCTAACCCTAACCCTAACCCTAAACCATACGCTACGCCGTACCCTCACCCGTACCCTAACCCGTATCCTAAGCCGTACCCTAACCCTAACCCTAACCCTAAACTATACCCTATGCCGTAACCTCAACCGTACCCTAACCCGTACCCTAAGCCGTACACTAACCCTAACCCTAATCCTAACCCTAACCCATAACCTACGTCGTACCCTCACCCGTACCCTAACACGTACCCTAAGACGTACCGTAAGCCTAACCCTAACCCTAACCCTAACCCTAACCCTAACCCTAACCCTAACCCTAACCCTAACCCTAACCCTAACCCTAACCCTAACCGTAACCCCTACCCTACGCCATACCCTCACCCGTAACCTAACCCGTACCCTAAGCCGTACCCTAACCCTAACCCTAACCCCTACCCTACGCCGTACCCTCACCCGTACCCTATCCCATACCCTAAGCCGTACCCTAACCCTAACACTAACCCTAACCCTAACCCTAACCCTAAACTACCCTTGATTGCTTTTGCCTCTATTAGATTTCCTAAGCACTAGTGTTTTAAGGAACAGGTTAAAAAGAAAATCCTAATGTGATTTTTTTATAATGTGTTTATTCTTTATCTTATCCTAGTGACTAAAATCTTCTCCATGGCTGGATCCCTAATAATATTCCTTTACGTGCTAAGTGGTATCTAGAGAGTGGGATAGGTTTAATAAATACCCTAATCCTAACGTGTACCCTAACCCTAACCAACACCCTAACCCTAACGCGTACCCTAACCCTAACAAAAAACCTAACCCTAACACGTACGCTAATCCTAACCCGTACCCTAAACCAATCCCTAACCCTAAAACTAACCCTAACCCTAACCCTAACCCTAACACTTACCCTACGCCGTACCCTCACCCGTACCCTCACCCGTACCCTAAGACGTACCCGAACCCTAACCCTAACCCATACGCTACGCCATACCCTCACCCGTACCCTAACCCGTATCCTAAGCCGTACCCTAACCCTAACCCTAACCCTAACCCTAACCCATACCCTACGCCATACCATAACCCGTACCCTAACCCGTATCCTAAGCCGTATCCTAACCCTAACCAATACCCTACGCAGTACCCTCACCCGTACCCTCACCCGTACCCTAAGCCGTACCCTAACCCCAACCCTAACCCTAACTCTAACCCTAACCCCTACCCTACGCCGTACCCTCACCCGTACCCTATCCCATACGCTAAGCTGTACCCTAACCCTAACACTAACACTAACCCTAACCCTAACCCTAACCCATACCCTACGCCGTACCCTCACCCGTAAACTAACCCGTACCCAAAGCCGTACCCTAACCCTAACCCTAACCTATACACTACGCCGTACCCTCACCCGTAACCTAACCCGTACCATAAGCCGTACCCTAACTCTAACCCTAACCCTAACCCTAACCCTTACCCATACCCTGCGCCGTACCCTAACCCATACAATAACCTGTATCCTAAGTCTTAACCTAACCCTAACCAATGACCTACACAGTACCCTCACCCGTACCCTAAGCCGTACCCTAACCCTAACCCTAACACTAACCCTAACCCGAAACCCTACCCTATGCCGTACCCTCACCCATACCCTATCCCATACCCTAAGCCGTACCCTAACCCTAACACTAACCCTAACCCTAACCCTAACCCTAAACTACCCTTGACTGCTTTTGCCTCCATTAGATTTCCTAAGCACTAGTGTTTTAAGGAACAGGTTAAAAAGAAAATCCTAATGTGATTTTTTTATAATGTGTTTATTCTTTATCTTATCCTAGTGACGAAAATCTTCTCCATGGCTGGACCCTAAATAATATTCCTTTACGTGCTAAGTGGTATCTAGAGAGTGGGATAGGTTTAATATATACCCTAATCCTAACGTGTACCCTAACCCTAACCCTAATGCGTACCCTAACCCTAACCCAAACCCTAACCCTAACACGTACGCTAATCCTCACCCGTACCCTAAACCAATCCCTAACCCTAACACTAACCCTAACCCTAACCCTAACCCTAACCCATACGCTACGCCGTACCCTCACCCATACCCTAACCCGTATCCTAAGCCGTACCCTAACCCTAAACCTAACCCTAACCTCTACCCTACGCCGTACCCTCACCCGTACCCTAACCCATACCCAAAGCCTTACCCTAACCCTAACCCTAACCCTCACCCATACCCAACGCCGTAACCTAACCCATATCCTAACCCGTATCCTAAGCCGTACCCTAACCCTAACCAATAACCTACGCAGTACCCTCACCAGTACCCTCACCGGTATCCTAAGCCCTACCCTAACCCTAACCCTAACCCTAACCCTAAACTACCCTTTACTGCTTTTGCCTCCATTAGATTTCCTAAACACTAGTGTTTTAAGGAACAGGTTAAAAAGAAAACCTTATGTGATTTTTTTATAATGTGTTTATTCTTTATCTTATCCTAGTGACTAAAATCTTCTCCATGGCTGAACCCCAAATAATATTCCTTTACGTGCTAAGTGGTATCTAGAGAGTGGGATAGGTTTAATAAATACCCTAATCCTAAAGTGTACCCTAAACCTAACCCATACCCTAACCCTAACGCGTACCCTAACCCTAACCAAAACCCTAACCCGAACACGTATGCTAATCCTAACCCGTACCCTAAACCAATCCCTAACCCTAAAACTAACCCTAACCCTAACCCTAACCCTAACCCATAACCTACACCGTACCCTCACCCGTACCCTAACCCGTACCCTAAGCCGTACCCTAACCCTAACCCTAAACCATATGCTACGCCGTACCCTCACCCATACCCTAACCCGTATCCTAAGCCGTACCCTAACCCTAACCCTAACCCTAAACTATACCCTACACCGTAACCTCACCCGTACCCTAACCCGTACCCTAAGCCGTACCCTAACCCTAACCCTAACCCTAACCCTAACCCTAACCCATAGCCTACGCCATACCCTAACCCGTACCCTAACCCGTATCCTAAGCCGTATCCTAACCCTAACCAATACCCTACGCAGTACCCTCACACGTACCCTCACCCATACCCTAAGCCGTACCCTAACCCCAACCCTAACCCTAACTCTAACCCTAAACTTACCCTACACAGTACCCTCACCCGTACCCTAAGCCATACCCTAACCCTAACACTAACCCTAACCCTAACCCTAACCCATACCCTACGCCGTACCCTCACCCGTAACCTAACCCGTACCCTAAGCCGTACCCTAACCCTAACCCTAACCTATACACTACGCCGTACCCTCACCCGTACCCTAACCCGTACCCTAAGCCGTACCCTAACTCTAAACCTAACCCTAACCCTAACCCTTACCCATACCCTGCGCCGTACCCTAACCCATACAATAACCTGTATCCTAAGCCTTAACCTAACCCTAACCAATGACCTACACAGTACCCTCACCCGTAACCTAAGCCATACCCTAACCCTAACCCTAACACTAACCCTAACCCTAAACCCTACCCTATGCCGTACCCTCACCCATACCCTATCCCATACCCTAAGCCGTACCCTAACCCTAACACTAACCCTAACCCTAACCCTAACCCTAAACTACCTTTGACTGCTTTTGCCTCCATTAGATTTCCTAAGCACTAGTGTTTTAAGGAACAGGTTAAAAAGAAAATCCTAATGTGATTTTTTTATAATGTGTTTATTCTTTATCTTATCCTAGTAACGAAAATCTTCTCCATGGCTGGACCCTAAATAATATTCCTTTACGTGCTAAGTGGTATCTAGAGAGTGGGATAGGTTTAATAAATACCCTAATCCTAACGTGTACCCTAACCCTAACCCACACCCTAACCCTAATGCGTAACCTAACCCTAACCCAAACCCTAACCCTAACACGTACGCTAATCCTAACCCGTACCCTAAACCAATCCCTAACCCTAAAACTAACCCTAACCCTAACCCTAACCCATATGCTATGCCGTACCCTCACCCATACCCTAAACCGTATCCTAAGCCGTAACCTAACCCTAACCTCTACCCTACGCCGTACCCTCACCCGTACCCTAACCCGTACCCAAAGCCTTACCCTAACCCTAACCCTAACCCTCACCCATACCCAACGCCGTAACCTAACCCATATCCTAACCCGTATCCTAAGCCGTACACTAACCCTAACCAATAACCTACGCAGTACCCTCACCAGTACCCTCACCGGTATCCTAAGCCCTACCCTAACCCTAACCCTAACCCTAACCCTAAACTACCCTTTACTGCTTTTGCCTCCATTAGATTTCCTAAACACTAGTGTTTTAAGGAACAGGTTAGTAAGAAAACCTTATGTAATTTTTTTATAATGTGTTTATTCTTTATCTTATCCTAGTGACTAAAATCTTCTCCATGGCTGAACCCCAAATAATATTCCTTTACGTGCTAAGTGGTATCTAGAGAGTGGGATAGGTTTAATAAATACCCTAATCCTAAAGTGTACCCTAAACCTAACCCATACCCTAACCCTAACGCGTACCCTAACCCTAACCAAAACCCTAACCCGAACACGTATGCTAATCCTAACCCGTACCCTAAACCAATCCCTAACCCTAAAACTAACCCTAACCCTAACCCTAACCCTAACCCATAACCTACACCGTACCCTCACCCGTACCCTAACCCGTACCCTAAGCCGTACCCTAACCCTAACCCTAACCCTAAACCATACGCTACGCCGTACCCTCACCCGTACCCTAACCCGTATCCTAAGCCGTACCCTAACCCTAACCCTAACCCTAAACTATACCCTATGCCGTAACCTCACCTGTACCCTAACCCGTACCCTAAGCCGTACCCTAACCCTAACCCTAACCCTAACCCTAACCCTAACCCATACCGTACGCCATACCCTAACACGTACCCTAACCCGTATCCTAAGCCGTACCCTAACCCTAAACAATACCCTACGCAGTATTCTCACCCATACCCTCACCCATACCCTAAGCCGTACCCTAACCGTAACCCTAACCCTAACCCTAACCCTAACCCCTACCCTATGCCATACCCTCACCTGTACCCTATCCCATAACCTAAGCCGTACCATAACCCTAACACTAACCCTAACCCTAACCCATAACCTACGCCGTACCCTCACCCGTACCCTAACCCGTATCCTAAGCCGTACCCTAACCCTAACCCTAACCCTAACCCTAACCCATAACCTATGCCGTACCCTCACCCGTACCCTAACACGTACCCTAAGACGTACCGTAACCCTAACCCTAACACTAACCCTAACCCTAACCCACACTCTACGCCGTACCATAACCCGTACCCTAACACGTATCGTAAGCCGTACCCTAACCCTAACCAATACCCTACGCAGTACCCTCACCCGTACCCTCACCCGTACCCTAAGCCATACCCTAAACCTAACCCTAACCCTAACCCTAACCCCTACCCTACGCCGTACCCTCACCCGTACCCTATCCCATACCCTAAGCCGTACCCTAACCCTAACACTAACCCTAA
>NW_026871607.1:0-79607 GCF_028564815.1 Eubalaena glacialis | reverse complement strand
TGTCACTGGGGCAAATTGTGCTGTTCCCGTCCCTCTCCACTTTCACGGTTGACACCTAGCTCATGTACCTGAAGTCCACAAGCAGGTGAAAGAGACATGCCACACACATGTGCCCTTCCATGAAAACACTTTGGCAAGCAGGAGTCCTCCTGAGGTGAATGGTGTGAGCCAGTGAATGATCTAGTTTCACCTACATCACCGTGGATCTTGCAAAGGCCTGACAGTCTTCAAAGGCTGAGAGCACATGTCTCCAGCTGGATCTGAAGTCGACGTGATGCATGCGAGGGGAAGACGTCAGCTATGAATTCTGAGGACACTTGCCATGGCGGTGTTTGTTCCAGTGCAGCTCAGGTTTACAAACTGGGGTCCCCTTGCATTGCCCAGAAGACCAGGGAGGAAACTCGTCCTGAGGATTCTTCTATGCTGTGGCTATCTGGCTCCCCGATGGAGGAAACACATTGCTGCCTGGCCTTCTGCATACCAACAGTAGAGCCCAAAGACCATCATGAGGCATGAGGTTGCTCAGAAGGCACAGATGACACTTTGGGTACACAGTGATTTTCCTCGGAAAATGGTGCAGCCGTGAGCGTCCTCAGATATGTGAAAGGCACACCAGCATTACAGCACTTCAGTGGTGAAAGCCTCGGGTCTACTTGTGACCACCAACTTTGCTGATGGAAACACTGCCCCTTACTTTGAGTATGCCGCTCAGTCGACATTCGCCTTAGCTGAAGCAGTCTGCTGCATGAGCTCCTGGCAAGGAACGGCAGGCGCACTGTTTCTTTCGAGAAAACTCACTCTTCCTCCCGGGCAATTCCTGCAGGGTGTCCAACATGGGCGCCACCCCGTGCCTTTCGTTCAGTTTTCTCGCCCCAAGCCTCCTGCTTCCAAAGGGGCAAAGAATGCTTTAGCCCTCAGGATCCAGTTTCTACGTGCAAACCCAGCCTGTGGAGCAGCACCTTCTGCCCAGCTACGAGAGAGCCATGCGACACACTAGGCGCTCCTGTGAGGACCCTTTGGTAAGCAGAGGTTCTGCGCGAGGTGACGTGCCTAGTCACCACAGTGCTTCAGTCAGGCGTTGTCGACTTTGGAACTTTCAATCGCCCAGCAGTGCTTCGGGAGAGGGGTCCATCATATCAGACTGGTTGTAAAGTCACATTTCTGCTTGAGGTGAAGGGTCGTCAGCTTTGAGTTCATAAAATCAATGTTACTCTCCGGATATGATTCAGTGCAGCTAATATCTAAGCCGGGAGTCGGACATGCATTGCACAAGACACCGGCCCCCACTCTGTTACCAAGACTGGTTTCCAGAGTTGGAGGTCTGGCTCTCCGCCGGAGAAGGCCGTGTGTTGCCCTGCCCTCTGCATGCACAGAGTGGAGGCCAACGACCCATGTGGCTGGAGCTCACTCAGAAGCCGCACTTGACACTTTGGGTACACCGTGTTCTTCCATGACCTGGGTCCAGGCGCGAGAGACCCTGCAGTCCTGAGAGGCCTACCAGTGTTAAAGCAGTACCTTCACTAAGGCTTCTCAGAAAGAGCTGCACTCCAACACTTTTCACGGCACTCGCCGACTTTCCTTTGGCAGCATGGGGGCAGGTTTCCGAACCACTAGCCAAGAAGGCTTTGGGATGAGCTCCTAGTGAGGGACTGCACACACCCCCTCGTTCTTTCGAGAAAACTCACTCTTCCTCACTTTGCCTCCCAGGGAACTCCTACGGTGATTACAAGACGGGCAACAGGACCCTTTTTCAGGCAGCTCTGAGCACCCAGCTCTCCGGGTTGCCAACGGGACAGATTTCGCTTTTCTCGTCCAGCCTCCTTTTCACGGTTGCCACACAGCTCATGTAGTTGACGTTCCGGGAACCAAAGGAGGCCCATGTCACATACTGTACTTCTTCGCTGAAAGCGCTTTGGAAAGCCAGTGTTCCTCCTGAAGTAAATTGCGCGAGCCAGTGAACGCCTTCGTTTCGCCTAGGTCATGGTACATCTCCCAAAGGCCTAGCCACCTTCAGAGGACGACTGCCTATTTCTCCCTCTAGAGGTAAAGTCCAGGTGCTGCTTCAGGGAGCAAGAGGTCAAGTATGAATTCCGGGAACTCGTGTAAGCACGGTGGTTTTCCAAAAGCAGCTCAGGGTTACAAAATGAGGCCCCCTTGCATTGCCCAGAAGCCCCGTTATCAATGTGTTCTTCAGGCTTCCTCTAAGCTCTCCAAATCTAGCTCTCCCATGGAGGAAAAACGTGGTTGCCCAGCCTCCTGCATACAAAACAGTAGAGTCCAAAGACCCATGTGGCTGGATGGTGCTCAGCAGGCACAGATGCCACTTGTGGTACACAGGGACCTTCCTTGGAATACGGTGCAGACGCTCGCATCCTCAGACTTTGAAAGGCACACCCGCATTTACAGCACTTTAGTGGGGAAGGCCTCTTTGAAACTGCTGACTGCGACTCTGCTGGTGGAAACACTGCACCTTACTTTGACTCTGGCGCTCGGCTGACATTCGCCATAGATAAAGTCCTGTGCTGGATGTGCTCCTAACAAGGCACTGCAAGCACTCTGTTTCTTTGGGCAAAGTCTCCGTTCCTCCCCGGGTATTCCTGCAGGGTTGAGAAAGTTGGCGACCACGGTGCTTTTCATTAAGCACTGATCATCCAAAACACGGACTTTCCTTGCAACACGCGGGCAAGTTTCCTTATGACTAGCCAAGAAGGCTTTGGGATGAGAACCTAGCAAGGAACGGCACGCACTCCGGTTCTTCCAAGAAAATTCACTCGGCCTCAGGTTACCTCTCAGGGTAATCCTGGGGTGAATAGAAGACCGGCAACAGGACTGTTTCTCAGGCAGCTCTGAGGACACATCTCTCTGCTTTGTCACTGGGGCAAATTGTGCTGTTCCCGTCCCTCTCCACTTTCACGGTTGACACCTAGCTCATGTACCTGAAGTCCACAAGCAGGTGAAAGAGACATGCCACACACATGTGCCCTTCCATGAAAACACTTTGGCAAGCAGGAGTCCTCCTGAGGTGAATGGTGTGAGCCAGTGAATGATCTAGTTTCACCTACATCACCGTGGATCTTGCAAAGGCCTGACAGTCTTCAAAGGCTGAGAGCACATGTCTCCAGCTGGATCTGAAGTCGACGTGATGCATGCGAGGGGAAGACGTCAGCTACGAATTCTGAGGACACTTGCCATGGCGGTGTTTGTTCCAGTGCAGCTCAGGTTTACAAACTGGGGTCCCCTTGCATTGCCCAGAAGACCAGGGAGGAAACTCGTCCTGAGGATTCTTCTATGCTGTGGCTATCTGGCTCCCCGATGGAGGAAACACATTGCTGCCTGGCCTTCTGCATACCAACAGTAGAGCCCAAAGACCATCATGAGGCATGAGGTTGCTCAGAAGGCACAGATGACACTTTGGGTACACAGTGATTTTCCTCGGAAAATGGTGCAGACGTGAGCGTCCTCAGATATGTGAAAGGCACACCAGCATTACAGCACTTCAGTGGTGAAAGCCTCGGGTCTACTTGTGACCACCAACTTTGCTGATGGAAACACTGCCCCTTACTTTGAGTATGCCGCTCAGTCGACATTCGCCTTAGCTGAAGCAGTCTGCTGCATGAGCTCCTGGCAAGGAACGGCAGGCGCACTGTTTCTTTCGAGAAAACTCACTCTTCCTCCCGGGCAATTCCTGCAGGGTGTCCAACATGGGCGCCACCCCGTGCCTTTCGTTCAGTTTTCTCGCCCCAAGCCTCCTGCTTCCAAAGGGGCAAAGAATGCTTTAGCCCTCAGGATCCAGTTTCTACGTGCAAACCCAGCCTGTGGAGCAGCACCTTCTGCCCAGCTACGAGAGAGCCATGCGACACACTAGGCGCTCCTGTGAGGACCCTTTGGTAAGCAGAGGTTCTGCGCGAGGTGACGTGCCTAGTCACCACAGTGCTTCAGTCAGGCGTTGTCGACTTTGGAACTTTCAATCGCCCAGCAGTGCTTCGGGAGAGGGGTCCATCATATCAGACTGGTTGTAAAGTCACATTTCTGCTTGAGGTGAAGGGTCGTCAGCTTTGAGTTCATAAAATCAATGTTACTCTCCGGATATGATTCAGTGCAGCTAATATCTAAGCCGGGAGTCGGACATGCATTGCACAAGACACCGGCCCCCACTCTGTTACCAAGACTGGTTTCCAGAGTTGGAGGTCTGGCTCTCCGCCGGAGAAGGCCGTGTGTTGCCCTGCCCTCTGCATGCACAGAGTGGAGGCCAACGACCCATGTGGCTGGAGCTCACTCAGAAGCCGCACTTGACACTTTGGGTACACCGTGTTCTTCCATGACCTGGGTCCAGGCGCGAGAGACCCTGCAGTCCTGAGAGGCCTACCAGTGTTAAAGCAGTACCTTCACTAAGGCTTCTCAGAAAGAGCTGCACTCCAACACTTTTCACGGCACTCGCCGACTTTCCTTTGGCAGCATGGGGGCAGGTTTCCGAACCACTAGCCAAGAAGGCTTTGGGATGAGCTCCTAGTGAGGGACTGCACACACCCCCTCGTTCTTTCGAGAAAACTCACTCTTCCTCACTTTGCCTCCCAGGGAACTCCTACGGTGATTACAAGACGGGCAACAGGACCCTTTTTCAGGCAGCTCTGAGCACCCAGCTCTCCGGGTTGCCAACGGGACAGATTTCGCTTTTCTCGTCCAGCCTCCTTTTCACGGTTGCCACACAGCTCATGTAGTTGACGTTCCGGGAACCAAAGGAGGCCCATGTCACATACTGTACTTCTTCGCTGAAAGCGCTTTGGAAAGCCAGTGTTCCTCCTGAAGTAAATTGCGCGAGCCAGTGAACGCCTTCGTTTCGCCTAGGTCATGGTACATCTCCCAAAGGCCTAGCCACCTTCAGAGGACGACTGCCTATTTCTCCCTCTAGAGGTAAAGTCCAGGTGCTGCTTCAGGGAGCAAGAGGTCAAGTATGAATTCCGGGAACTCGTGTAAGCACGGTGGTTTTCCAAAAGCAGCTCAGGGTTACAAAATGAGGCCCCCTTGCATTGCCCAGAAGCCCCGTTATCAATGTGTTCTTCAGGCTTCCTCTAAGCTCTCCAAATCTAGCTCTCCCATGGAGGAAAAACGTGGTTGCCCAGCCTCCTGCATACAAAACAGTAGAGTCCAAAGACCCATGTGGCTGGATGGTGCTCAGCAGGCACAGATGCCACTTGTGGTACACAGGGACCTTCCTTGGAATACGGTGCAGACGCTCGCATCCTCAGACTTTGAAAGGCACACCCGCATTTACAGCACTTTAGTGGGGAAGGCCTCTTTGAAACTGCTGACTGCGACTCTGCTGGTGGAAACACTGCACCTTACTTTGACTCTGGCGCTCGGCTGACATTCGCCATAGATAAAGTCCTGTGCTGGATGTGCTCCTAACAAGGCACTGCAAGCACTCTGTTTCTTTGGGCAAAGTCTCCGTTCCTCCCCGGGTATTCCTGCAGGGTTGAGAAAGTTGGCGACCACGGTGCTTTTCATTAAGCACTGATCATCCAAAACACGGACTTTCCTTGCAACACGCGGGCAAGTTTCCTTATGACTAGCCAAGAAGGCTTTGGGATGAGAACCTAGCAAGGAACGGCACGCACTCCGGTTCTTCCAAGAAAATTCACTCGGCCTCAGGTTACCTCTCAGGGTAATCCTGGGGTGAATAGAAGACCGGCAACAGGACTGTTTCTCAGGCAGCTCTGAGGACACATCTCTCTGCTTTGTCACTGGGGCAAATTGTGCTGTTCCCGTCCCTCTCCACTTTCACGGTTGACACCTAGCTCATGTACCTGAAGTCCACAAGCAGGTGAAAGAGACATGCCACACACATGTGCCCTTCCATGAAAACACTTTGGCAAGCAGGAGTCCTCCTGAGGTGAATGGTGTGAGCCAGTGAATGATCTAGTTTCACCTACATCACCGTGGATCTTGCAAAGGCCTGACAGTCTTCAAAGGCTGAGAGCACATGTCTCCAGCTGGATCTGAAGTCGACGTGATGCATGCGAGGGGAAGACGTCAGCTACGAATTCTGAGGACACTTGCCATGGCGGTGTTTGTTCCAGTGCAGCTCAGGTTTACAAACTGGGGTCCCCTTGCATTGCCCAGAAGACCAGGGAGGAAACTCGTCCTGAGGATTCTTCTATGCTGTGGCTATCTGGCTCCCCGATGGAGGAAACACATTGCTGCCTGGCCTTCTGCATACCAACAGTAGAGCCCAAAGACCATCATGAGGCATGAGGTTGCTCAGAAGGCACAGATGACACTTTGGGTACACAGTGATTTTCCTCGGAAAATGGTGCAGACGTGAGCGTCCTCAGATATGTGAAAGGCACACCAGCATTACAGCACTTCAGTGGTGAAAGCCTCGGGTCTACTTGTGACCACCAACTTTGCTGATGGAAACACTGCCCCTTACTTTGAGTATGCCGCTCAGTCGACATTCGCCTTAGCTGAAGCAGTCTGCTGCATGAGCTCCTGGCAAGGAACGGCAGGCGCACTGTTTCTTTCGAGAAAACTCACTCTTCCTCCCGGGCAATTCCTGCAGGGTGTCCAACATGGGCGCCACCCCGTGCCTTTCGTTCAGTTTTCTCGCCCCAAGCCTCCTGCTTCCAAAGGGGCAAAGAATGCTTTAGCCCTCAGGATCCAGTTTCTACGTGCAAACCCAGCCTGTGGAGCAGCACCTTCTGCCCAGCTACGAGAGAGCCATGCGACACACTAGGCGCTCCTGTGAGGACCCTTTGGTAAGCAGAGGTTCTGCGCGAGGTGACGTGCCTAGTCACCACAGTGCTTCAGTCAGGCGATGTCGACTTTGGAACTTTCAATCGCCCAGCAGTGCTTCGGGAGAGGGGTCCATCATATCAGACTGGTTGTAAAGTCACATTTCTGCTTGAGGTGAAGGGTCGTCAGCTTTGAGTTCATAAAATCAATGTTACTCTCCGGATATGATTCAGGGCAGCTAATATCTAAGCCGGGAGTCGGACATGCATTGCACAAGACACCGGCCCCCACTCTGTTACCAAGACTGGTTTCCAGAGTTGGAGGTCTGGCTCTCCGCCGGAGAAAGCCGTGTGTTGCCCTGCCCTCTGCATGCACAGAGTGGAGGCCAACGACCCATGTGGCTGGAGCTCACTCAGAAGCCGCACTTGACACTTTGGGTACACCGTGTTCTTCCATGACCTGGGTCCAGGCGCGAGAGACCCTGCAGTCCTGAGAGGCCTACCAGTGTTAAAGCAGTACCTTCACTAAGGCTTCTCAGAAAGAGCTGCACTCCAACACTTTTCACGGCACTCGCCGACTTTCCTTTGGCAGCATGGGGGCAGGTTTCCGAACCACTAGCCAAGAAGGCTTTGGGATGAGCTCCTAGTGAGGGACTGCACACACCCCCTCGTTCTTTCGAGAAAACTCACTCTTCCTCACTTTGCCTCCCAGGGAACTCCTACGGTGATTACAAGACGGGCAACAGGACCCTTTTTCAGGCAGCTCTGAGCACCCAGCTCTCCGGGTTGCCAACGGGACAGATTTCGCTTTTCTCGTCCAGCCTCCTTTTCACGGTTGCCACACAGCTCATGTAGTTGACGTTCCGGGAACCAAAGGAGGCCCATGTCACATACTGTACTTCTTCGCTGAAAGCGCTTTGGAAAGCCAGTGTTCCTCCTGAAGTAAATTGCGCGAGCCAGTGAACGCCTTCGTTTCGCCTAGGTCATGGTACATCTCCCAAAGGCCTAGCCACCTTCAGAGGACGACTGCCTATTTCTCCCTCTAGAGGTAAAGTCCAGGTGCTGCTTCAGGGAGCAAGAGGTCAAGTATGAATTCCGGGAACTCGTGTAAGCACGGTGGTTTTCCAAAAGCAGCTCAGGGTTACAAAATGAGGCCCCCTTGCATTGCCCAGAAGCCCCGTTATCAATGTGTTCTTCAGGCTTCCTCTAAGCTCTCCAAATCTAGCTCTCCCATGGAGGAAAAACGTGGTTGCCCAGCCTCCTGCATACAAAACAGTAGAGTCCAAAGACCCATGTGGCTGGATGGTGCTCAGCAGGCACAGATGCCACTTGTGGTACACAGTGACCTTCCTTGGAATACGGTGCAGACGCTCGCATCCTCAGACTTTGAAAGGCACACCCGCATTTACAGCACTTTAGTGGGGAAGGCCTCTTTGAAACTGCTGACTGCGACTCTGCTGGTGGAAACACTGCACCTTACTTTGACTCTGGCGCTCGGCTGACATTCGCCATAGATAAAGTCCTGTGCTGGATGTGCTCCTAACAAGGCACTGCAAGCACTCTGTTTCTTTGGGCAAAGTCTCCGTTCCTCCCCGGGTATTCCTGCAGGGTTGAGAAAGTTGGCGACCACGGTGCTTTTCATTAAGCACTGATCATCCAAAACACGGACTTTCCTTGCAACACGCGGGCAAGTTTCCTTATGACTAGCCAAGAAGGCTTTGGGATGAGAACCTAGCAAGGAACGGCACGCACTCCGGTTCTTCCAAGAAAATTCACTCGGCCTCAGGTTACCTCTCAGGGTAATCCTGGGGTGAATAGAAGACCGGCAACAGGACTGTTTCTCAGGCAGCTCTGAGGACACATCTCTCTGCTTTGTCACTGGGGCAAATTGTGCTGTTCCCGTCCCTCTCCACTTTCACGGTTGACACCTAGCTCATGTACCTGAAGTCCACAAGCAGGTGAAAGAGACATGCCACACACATGTGCCCTTCCATGAAAACACTTTGGCAAGCAGGAGTCCTCCTGAGGTGAATGGTGTGAGCCAGTGAATGATCTAGTTTCACCTACATCACCGTGGATCTTGCAAAGGCCTGACAGTCTTCAAAGGCTGAGAGCACATGTCTCCAGCTGGATCTGAAGTCGACGTGATGCATGCGAGGGGAAGACGTCAGCTACGAATTCTGAGGACACTTGCCATGAGGGTGTTTGTTCCAGTGCAGCTCAGGTTTACAAACTGGGGTCCCCTTGCATTGCCCAGAAGACCAGGGAGGAAACTCGTCCTGAGGATTCTTCTATGCTGTGGCTATCTGGCTCCCCGATGGAGGAAACACATTGCTGCCTGGCCTTCTGCATACCAACAGTAGAGCCCAAAGACCATCATGAGGCATGAGGTTGCTCAGAAGGCACAGATGACACTTTGGGTACACAGTGATTTTCCTCGGAAAATGGTGCAGACGTGAGCGTCCTCAGATATGTGAAAGGCACACCAGCATTACAGCACTTCAGTGGTGAAAGCCTCGGGTCTACTTGTGACCACCAACTTTGCTGATGGAAACACTGCCCCTTACTTTGAGTATGCCGCTCAGTCGACATTCGCCTTAGCTGAAGCAGTCTGCTGCATGAGCTCCTGGCAAGGAACGGCAGGCGCACTGTTTCTTTCGAGAAAACTCACTCTTCCTCCCGGGCAATTCCTGCAGGGTGTCCAACATGGGCGCAACCCCGTGCCTTTCGTTCAGTTTTCTCGCCCCAAGCCTCCTGCTTCCAAAGGGGCAAAGAATGCTTTAGCCCTCAGGATCCAGTTTCTACGTGCAAACCCAGCCTGTGGAGCAGCACCTTCTGCCCAGCTACGAGAGAGCCATGCGACACACTAGGCGCTCCTGTGAGGACCCTTTTGTAAGCAGAGGTTCTGCGCGAGGTGACGTGCCTAGTCACCACAGTGCTTCAGTCAGGCGATGTCGACTTTGGAACTTTCAATCGCCCAGCAGTGCTTCGGGAGAGGGGTCCATCATATCAGACTGGTTGTAAAGTCACATTTCTGCTTGAGGTGAAGGGTCGTCAGCTTTGAGTTCATAAAATCAATGTTACTCTCCGGATATGATTCAGGGCAGCTAATATCTAAGCCGGGAGTCGGACATGCATTGCACAAGACACCGGCCCCCACTCTGTTACCAAGACTGGTTTCCAGAGTTGGAGGTCTGGCTCTCCGCCGGAGAAAGCCGTGTGTTGCCCTGCCCTCTGCATGCACAGAGTGGAGGCCAACGACCCATGTGGCTGGAGCTCACTCAGAAGCCGCACTTGACACTTTGGGTACACCGTGTTCTTCCATGACCTGGGTCCAGGCGCGAGAGACCCTGCAGTCCTGAGAGGCCTACCAGTGTTAAAGCAGTACCTTCACTAAGGCTTCTCAGAAAGAGCTGCACTCCAACACTTTTCACGGCACTCGCCGACTTTCCTTTGGCAGCATGGGGGCAGGTTTCCGAACCACTAGCCAAGAAGGCTTTGGGATGAGCTCCTAGTGAGGGACTGCACACACCCCCTCGTTCTTTCGAGAAAACTCACTCTTCCTCACTTTGCCTCCCAGGGAACTCCTACGGTGATTACAAGACGGGCAACAGGACCCTTTTTCAGGCAGCTCTGAGCACCCAGCTCTCCGGGTTGCCAACGGGACAGATTTCGCTTTTCTCGTCCAGCCTCCTTTTCACGGTTGCCACACAGCTCATGTAGTTGACGTTCCGGGAACCAAAGGAGGCCCATGTCACATACTGTACTTCTTCGCTGAAAGCGCTTTGGAAAGCCAGTGTTCCTCCTGAAGTAAATTGCGCGAGCCAGTGAACGCCTTCGTTTCGCCTAGGTCATGGTACATCTCCCAAAGGCCTAGCCACCTTCAGAGGACGACTGCCTATTTCTCCCTCTAGAGGTAAAGTCCAGGTGCTGCTTCAGGGAGCAAGAGGTCAAGTATGAATTCCGGGAACTCGTGTAAGCACGGTGGTTTTCCAAAAGCAGCTCAGGGTTACAAAATGAGGCCCCCTTGCATTGCCCAGAAGCCCCGTTATCAATGTGTTCTTCAGGCTTCCTCTAAGCTCTCCAAATCTAGCTCTCCCATGGAGGAAAAACGTGGTTGCCCAGCCTCCTGCATACAAAACAGTAGAGTCCAAAGACCCATGTGGCTGGATGGTGCTCAGCAGGCACAGATGCCACTTGTGGTACACAGGGACCTTCCTTGGAATACGGTGCAGACGCTCGCATCCTCAGACTTTGAAAGGCACACCCGCATTTACAGCACTTTAGTGGGGAAGGCCTCTTTGAAACTGCTGACTGCGACTCTGCTGGTGGAAACACTGCACCTTACTTTGACTCTGGCGCTCGGCTGACATTCGCCATAGATAAAGTCCTGTGCTGGATGTGCTCCTAACAAGGCACTGCAAGCACTCTGTTTCTTTGGGCAAAGTCTCCGTTCCTCCCCGGGTATTCCTGCAGGGTTGAGAAAGTTGGCGACCACGGTGCTTTTCATTAAGCACTGATCATCCAAAACACGGACTTTCCTTGCAACACGCGGGCAAGTTTCCTTATGACTAGCCAAGAAGGCTTTGGGATGAGAACCTAGCAAGGAACGGCACGCACTCCGGTTCTTCCAAGAAAATTCACTCGGCCTCAGGTTACCTCTCAGGGTAATCCTGGGGTGAATAGAAGACCGGCAACAGGACTGTTTCTCAGGCAGCTCTGAGGACACATCTCTCTGCTTTGTCACTGGGGCAAATTGTGCTGTTCCCGTCCCTCTCCACTTTCACGGTTGACACCTAGCTCATGTACCTGAAGTCCACAAGCAGGTGAAAGAGACATGCCACACACATGTGCCCTTCCATGAAAACACTTTGGCAAGCAGGAGTCCTCCTGAGGTGAATGGTGTGAGCCAGTGAATGATCTAGTTTCACCTACATCACCGTGGATCTTGCAAAGGCCTGACAGTCTTCAAAGGCTGAGAGCACATGTCTCCAGCTGGATCTGAAGTCGACGTGATGCATGCGAGGGGAAGACGTCAGCTACGAATTCTGAGGACACTTGCCATGGCGGTGTTTGTTCCAGTGCAGCTCAGGTTTACAAACTGGGGTCCCCTTGCATTGCCCAGAAGACCAGGGAGGAAACTCGTCCTGAGGATTCTTCTATGCTGTGGCTATCTGGCTCCCCGATGGAGGAAACACATTGCTGCCTGGCCTTCTGCATACCAACAGTAGAGCCCAAAGACCATCATGAGGCATGAGGTTGCTCAGAAGGCACAGATGACACTTTGGGTACACAGTGATTTTCCTCGGAAAATGGTGCAGACGTGAGCGTCCTCAGATATGTGAAAGGCACACCAGCATTACAGCACTTCAGTGGTGAAAGCCTCGGGTCTACTTGTGACCACCAACTTTGCTGATGGAAACACTGCCCCTTACTTTGAGTATGCCGCTCAGTCGACATTCGCCTTAGCTGAAGCAGTCTGCTGCATGAGCTCCTGGCAAGGAACGGCAGGCGCACTGTTTCTTTCGAGAAAACTCACTCTTCCTCCCGGGCAATTCCTGCAGGGTGTCCAACATGGGCGCCACCCCGTGCCTTTCGTTCAGTTTTCTCGCCCCAAGCCTCCTGCTTCCAAAGGGGCAAAGAATGCTTTAGCCCTCAGGATCCAGTTTCTACGTGCAAACCCAGCCTGTGGAGCAGCACCTTCTGCCCAGCTACGAGAGAGCCATGCGACACACTAGGCGCTCCTGTGAGGACCCTTTGGTAAGCAGAGGTTCTGCGCGAGGTGACGTGCCTAGTCACCACAGTGCTTCAGTCAGGCGTTGTCGACTTTGGAACTTTCAATCGCCCAGCAGTGCTTCGGGAGAGGGGTCCATCATATCAGACTGGTTGTAAAGTCACATTTCTGCTTGAGGTGAAGGGTCGTCAGCTTTGAGTTCATAAAATCAATGTTACTCTCCGGATATGATTCAGTGCAGCTAATATCTAAGCCGGGAGTCGGACATGCATTGCACAAGACACCGGCCCCCACTCTGTTACCAAGACTGGTTTCCAGAGTTGGAGGTCTGGCTCTCCGCCGGAGAAGGCCGTGTGTTGCCCTGCCCTCTGCATGCACAGAGTGGAGGCCAACGACCCATGTGGCTGGAGCTCACTCAGAAGCCGCACTTGACACTTTGGGTACACCGTGTTCTTCCATGACCTGGGTCCAGGCGCGAGAGACCCTGCAGTCCTGAGAGGCCTACCAGTGTTAAAGCAGTACCTTCACTAAGGCTTCTCAGAAAGAGCTGCACTCCAACACTTTTCACGGCACTCGCCGACTTTCCTTTGGCAGCATGGGGGCAGGTTTCCGAACCACTAGCCAAGAAGGCTTTGGGATGAGCTCCTAGTGAGGGACTGCACACACCCCCTCGTTCTTTCGAGAAAACTCACTCTTCCTCACTTTGCCTCCCAGGGAACTCCTACGGTGATTACAAGACGGGCAACAGGACCCTTTTTCAGGCAGCTCTGAGCACCCAGCTCTCCGGGTTGCCAACGGGACAGATTTCGCTTTTCTCGTCCAGCCTCCTTTTCACGGTTGCCACACAGCTCATGTAGTTGACGTTCCGGGAACCAAAGGAGGCCCATGTCACATACTGTACTTCTTCGCTGAAAGCGCTTTGGAAAGCCAGTGTTCCTCCTGAAGTAAATTGCGCGAGCCAGTGAACGCCTTCGTTTCGCCTAGGTCATGGTACATCTCCCAAAGGCCTAGCCACCTTCAGAGGACGACTGCCTATTTCTCCCTCTAGAGGTAAAGTCCAGGTGCTGCTTCAGGGAGCAAGAGGTCAAGTATGAATTCCGGGAACTCGTGTAAGCACGGTGGTTTTCCAAAAGCAGCTCAGGGTTACAAAATGAGGCCCCCTTGCATTGCCCAGAAGCCCCGTTATCAATGTGTTCTTCAGGCTTCCTCTAAGCTCTCCAAATCTAGCTCTCCCATGGAGGAAAAACGTGGTTGCCCAGCCTCCTGCATACAAAACAGTAGAGTCCAAAGACCCATGTGGCTGGATGGTGCTCAGCAGGCACAGATGCCACTTGTGGTACACAGGGACCTTCCTTGGAATACGGTGCAGACGCTCGCATCCTCAGACTTTGAAAGGCACACCCGCATTTACAGCACTTTAGTGGGGAAGGCCTCTTTGAAACTGCTGACTGCGACTCTGCTGGTGGAAACACTGCACCTTACTTTGACTCTGGCGCTCGGCTGACATTCGCCATAGATAAAGTCCTGTGCTGGATGTGCTCCTAACAAGGCACTGCAAGCACTCTGTTTCTTTGGGCAAAGTCTCCGTTCCTCCCCGGGTATTCCTGCAGGGTTGAGAAAGTTGGCGACCACGGTGCTTTTCATTAAGCACTGATCATCCAAAACACGGACTTTCCTTGCAACACGCGGGCAAGTTTCCTTATGACTAGCCAAGAAGGCTTTGGGATGAGAACCTAGCAAGGAACGGCACGCACTCCGGTTCTTCCAAGAAAATTCACTCGGCCTCAGGTTACCTCTCAGGGTAATCCTGGGGTGAATAGAAGACCGGCAACAGGACTGTTTCTCAGGCAGCTCTGAGGACACATCTCTCTGCTTTGTCACTGGGGCAAATTGTGCTGTTCCCGTCCCTCTCCACTTTCACGGTTGACACCTAGCTCATGTACCTGAAGTCCACAAGCAGGTGAAAGAGACATGCCACACACATGTGCCCTTCCATGAAAACACTTTGGCAAGCAGGAGTCCTCCTGAGGTGAATGGTGTGAGCCAGTGAATGATCTAGTTTCACCTACATCACCGTGGATCTTGCAAAGGCCTGACAGTCTTCAAAGGCTGAGAGCACATGTCTCCAGCTGGATCTGAAGTCGACGTGATGCATGCGAGGGGAAGACGTCAGCTACGAATTCTGAGGACACTTGCCATGGCGGTGTTTGTTCCAGTGCAGCTCAGGTTTACAAACTGGGGTCCCCTTGCATTGCCCAGAAGACCAGGGAGGAAACTCGTCCTGAGGATTCTTCTATGCTGTGGCTATCTGGCTCCCCGATGGAGGAAACACATTGCTGCCTGGCCTTCTGCATACCAACAGTAGAGCCCAAAGACCATCATGAGGCATGAGGTTGCTCAGAAGGCACAGATGACACTTTGGGTACACAGTGATTTTCCTCGGAAAATGGTGCAGACGTGAGCGTCCTCAGATATGTGAAAGGCACACCAGCATTACAGCACTTCAGTGGTGAAAGCCTCGGGTCTACTTGTGACCACCAACTTTGCTGATGGAAACACTGCCCCTTACTTTGAGTATGCCGCTCAGTCGACATTCGCCTTAGCTGAAGCAGTCTGCTGCATGAGCTCCTGGCAAGGAACGGCAGGCGCACTGTTTCTTTCGAGAAAACTCACTCTTCCTCCCGGGCAATTCCTGCAGGGTGTCCAACATGGGCGCCACCCCGTGCCTTTCGTTCAGTTTTCTCGCCCCAAGCCTCCTGCTTCCAAAGGGGCAAAGAATGCTTTAGCCCTCAGGATCCAGTTTCTACGTGCAAACCCAGCCTGTGGAGCAGCACCTTCTGCCCAGCTACGAGAGAGCCATGCGACACACTAGGCGCTCCTGTGAGGACCCTTTTGTAAGCAGAGGTTCTGCGCGAGGTGACGTGCCTAGTCACCACAGTGCTTCAGTCAGGCGTTGTCGACTTTGGAACTTTCAATCGCCCAGCAGTGCTTCGGGAGAGGGGTCCATCATATCAGACTGGTTGTAAAGTCACATTTCTGCTTGAGGTGAAGGGTCGTCAGCTTTGAGTTCATAAAATCAATGTTACTCTCCGGATATGATTCAGTGCAGCTAATATCTAAGCCGGGAGTCGGACATGCATTGCACAAGACACCGGCCCCCACTCTGTTACCAAGACTGGTTTCCAGAGTTGGAGGTCTGGCTCTCCGCCGGAGAAGGCCGTGTGTTGCCCTGCCCTCTGCATGCACAGAGTGGAGGCCAACGACCCATGTGGCTGGAGCTCACTCAGAAGCCGCACTTGACACTTTGGGTACACCGTGTTCTTCCATGACCTGGGTCCAGGCGCGAGAGACCCTGCAGTCCTGAGAGGCCTACCAGTGTTAAAGCAGTACCTTCACTAAGGCTTCTCAGAAAGAGCTGCACTCCAACACTTTTCACGGCACTCGCCGACTTTCCTTTGGCAGCATGGGGGCAGGTTTCCGAACCACTAGCCAAGAAGGCTTTGGGATGAGCTCCTAGCGAGGAACTGCACACACCCCCTCGTTCTTTCGAGAAAACTCACTCTTCCTCACTTTGCCTCCCAGGGAACTCCTACGGTGATTACAAGACGGGCAACAGGACCCTTTTTCAGGCAGCTCTGAGCACCCAGCTCTCCGGGTTGCCAACGGGACAGATTTCGCTTTTCTCGTCCAGCCTCCTTTTCACGGTTGCCACACAGCTCATGTAGTTGACGTTCCGGGAACCAAAGGAGGCCCATGTCACATACTGTACTTCTTCGCTGAAAGCGCTTTGGAAAGCCAGTGTTCCTCCTGAAGTAAATTGCGCGAGCCAGTGAACGCCTTCGTTTCGCCTAGGTCATGGTACATCTCCCAAAGGCCTAGCCACCTTCAGAGGACGACTGCCTATTTCTCCCTCTAGAGGTAAAGTCCAGGTGCTGCTTCAGGGAGCAAGAGGTCAAGTATGAATTCCGGGAACTCGTGTAAGCACGGTGGTTTTCCAAAAGCAGCTCAGGGTTACAAAATGAGGCCCCCTTGCATTGCCCAGAAGCCCCGTTATCAATGTGTTCTTCAGGCTTCCTCTAAGCTCTCCAAATCTAGCTCTCCCATGGAGGAAAAACGTGGTTGCCCAGCCTCCTGCATACAAAACAGTAGAGTCCAAAGACCCATGTGGCTGGATGGTGCTCAGCAGGCACAGATGCCACTTGTGGTACACAGTGACCTTCCTTGGAATACGGTGCAGACGCTCGCATCCTCAGACTTTGAAAGGCACACCCGCATTTACAGCACTTTAGTGGGGAAGGCCTCTTTGAAACTGCTGACTGCGACTCTGCTGGTGGAAACACTGCACCTTACTTTGACTCTGGCGCTCGGCTGACATTCGCCATAGATAAAGTCCTGTGCTGGATGTGCTCCTAACAAGGCACTGCAAGCACTCTGTTTCTTTGGGCAAAGTCTCCGTTCCTCCCCGGGTATTCCTGCAGGGTTGAGAAAGTTGGCGACCACGGTGCTTTTCATTAAGCACTGATCATCCAAAACACGGACTTTCCTTGCAACACGCGGGCAAGTTTCCTTATGACTAGCCAAGAAGGCTTTGGGATGAGAACCTAGCAAGGAACGGCACGCACTCCGGTTCTTCCAAGAAAATTCACTCGGCCTCAGGTTACCTCTCAGGGTAATCCTGGGGTGAATAGAAGACCGGCAACAGGACTGTTTCTCAGGCAGCTCTGAGGACACATCTCTCTGCTTTGTCACTGGGGCAAATTGTGCTGTTCCCGTCCCTCTCCACTTTCACGGTTGACACCTAGCTCATGTACCTGAAGTCCACAAGCAGGTGAAAGAGACATGCCACACACATGTGCCCTTCCATGAAAACACTTTGGCAAGCAGGAGTCCTCCTGAGGTGAATGGTGTGAGCCAGTGAATGATCTAGTTTCACCTACATCACCGTGGATCTTGCAAAGGCCTGACAGTCTTCAAAGGCTGAGAGCACATGTCTCCAGCTGGATCTGAAGTCGACGTGATGCATGCGAGGGGAAGACGTCAGCTACGAATTCTGAGGACACTTGCCATGAGGGTGTTTGTTCCAGTGCAGCTCAGGTTTACAAACTGGGGTCCCCTTGCATTGCCCAGAAGACCAGGGAGGAAACTCGTCCTGAGGATTCTTCCATGCTGTGGCTATCTGGCTCCCCGATGGAGGAAACACATTGCTGCCTGGCCTTCTGCATACCAACAGTAGAGCCCAAAGACCATCATGAGGCATGAGGTTGCTCAGAAGGCACAGATGACACTTTGGGTACACAGTGATTTTCCTCGGAAAATGGTGCAGACGTGAGCGTCCTCAGATATGTGAAAGGCACACCAGCATTACAGCACTTCAGTGGTGAAAGCCTCGGGTCTACTTGTGACCACCAACTTTGCTGATGGAAACACTGCCCCTTACTTTGAGTATGCCGCTCAGTCGACATTCGCCTTAGCTGAAGCAGTCTGCTGCATGAGCTCCTGGCAAGGAACGGCAGGCGCACTGTTTCTTTCGAGAAAACTCACTCTTCCTCCCGGGCAATTCCTGCAGGGTGTCCAACATGGGCGCCACCCCGTGCCTTTCGTTCAGTTTTCTCGCCCCAAGCCTCCTGCTTCCAAAGGGGCAAAGAATGCTTTAGCCCTCAGGATCCAGTTTCTACGTGCAAACCCAGCCTGTGGAGCAGCACCTTCTGCCCAGCTACGAGAGAGCCATGCGACACACTAGGCGCTCCTGTGAGGACCCTTTTGTAAGCAGAGGTTCTGCGCGAGGTGACGTGCCTAGTCACCACAGTGCTTCAGTCAGGCGTTGTCGACTTTGGAACTTTCAATCGCCCAGCAGTGCTTCGGGAGAGGGGTCCATCATATCAGACTGGTTGTAAAGTCACATTTCTGCTTGAGGTGAAGGGTCGTCAGCTTTGAGTTCATAAAATCAATGTTACTCTCCGGATATGATTCAGTGCAGCTAATATCTAAGCCGGGAGTCGGACATGCATTGCACAAGACACCGGCCCCCACTCTGTTACCAAGACTGGTTTCCAGAGTTGGAGGTCTGGCTCTCCGCCGGAGAAGGCCGTGTGTTGCCCTGCCCTCTGCATGCACAGAGTGGAGGCCAACGACCCATGTGGCTGGAGCTCACTCAGAAGCCGCACTTGACACTTTGGGTACACCGTGTTCTTCCATGACCTGGGTCCAGGCGCGAGAGACCCTGCAGTCCTGAGAGGCCTACCAGTGTTAAAGCAGTACCTTCACTAAGGCTTCTCAGAAAGAGCTGCACTCCAACACTTTTCACGGCACTCGCCGACTTTCCTTTGGCAGCATGGGGGCAGGTTTCCGAACCACTAGCCAAGAAGGCTTTGGGATGAGCTCCTAGCGAGGAACTGCACACACCCCCTCGTTCTTTCGAGAAAACTCACTCTTCCTCACTTTGCCTCCCAGGGAACTCCTACGGTGATTACAAGACGGGCAACAGGACCCTTTTTCAGGCAGCTCTGAGCACCCAGCTCTCCGGGTTGCCAACGGGACAGATTTCGCTTTTCTCGTCCAGCCTCCTTTTCACGGTTGCCACACAGCTCATGTAGTTGACGTTCCGGGAACCAAAGGAGGCCCATGTCACATACTGTACTTCTTCGCTGAAAGCGCTTTGGAAAGCCAGTGTTCCT
This sequence comes from Eubalaena glacialis, assembly GCF_028564815.1. Lineage (NCBI taxonomy): Eukaryota > Metazoa > Chordata > Mammalia > Artiodactyla > Balaenidae > Eubalaena > Eubalaena glacialis. The sequence goes on along the minus strand of NW_026871607.1, from coordinate 60,468 downwards.
CCTGAAGTAAATTGCGCGAGCCAGTGAACGCCTTCGTTTCGCCTAGGTCATGGTACATCTCCCAAAGGCCTAGCCACCTTCAGAGGACGACTGCCTATTTCTCCCTCTAGAGGTAAAGTCCAGGTGCTGCTTCAGGGAGCAAGAGGTCAAGTATGAATTCCGGGAACTCGTGTAAGCACGGTGGTTTTCCAAAAGCAGCTCAGGGTTACAAAATGAGGCCCCCTTGCATTGCCCAGAAGCCCCGTTATCAATGTGTTCTTCAGGCTTCCTCTAAGCTCTCCAAATCTAGCTCTCCCATGGAGGAAAAACGTGGTTGCCCAGCCTCCTGCATACAAAACAGTAGAGTCCAAAGACCCATGTGGCTGGATGGTGCTCAGCAGGCACAGATGCCACTTGTGGTACACAGTGACCTTCCTTGGAATACGGTGCAGACGCTCGCATCCTCAGACTTTGAAAGGCACACCCGCATTTACAGCACTTTAGTGGGGAAGGCCTCTTTGAAACTGCTGACTGCGACTCTGCTGGTGGAAACACTGCACCTTACTTTGACTCTGGCGCTCGGCTGACATTCGCCATAGATAAAGTCCTGTGCTGGATGTGCTCCTAACAAGGCACTGCAAGCACTCTGTTTCTTTGGGCAAAGTCTCCGTTCCTCCCCGGGTATTCCTGCAGGGTTGAGAAAGTTGGCGACCACGGTGCTTTTCATTAAGCACTGATCATCCAAAACACGGACTTTCCTTGCAACACGCGGGCAAGTTTCCTTATGACTAGCCAAGAAGGCTTTGGGATGAGAACCTAGCAAGGAACGGCACGCACTCCGGTTCTTCCAAGAAAATTCACTCGGCCTCAGGTTACCTCTCAGGGTAATCCTGGGGTGAATAGAAGACCGGCAACAGGACTGTTTCTCAGGCAGCTCTGAGGACACATCTCTCTGCTTTGTCACTGGGGCAAATTGTGCTGTTCCCGTCCCTCTCCACTTTCACGGTTGACACCTAGCTCATGTACCTGAAGTCCACAAGCAGGTGAAAGAGACATGCCACACACATGTGCCCTTCCATGAAAACACTTTGGCAAGCAGGAGTCCTCCTGAGGTGAATGGTGTGAGCCAGTGAATGATCTAGTTTCACCTACATCACCGTGGATCTTGCAAAGGCCTGACAGTCTTCAAAGGCTGAGAGCACATGTCTCCAGCTGGATCTGAAGTCGACGTGATGCATGCGAGGGGAAGACGTCAGCTACGAATTCTGAGGACACTTGCCATGGCGGTGTTTGTTCCAGTGCAGCTCAGGTTTACAAACTGGGGTCCCCTTGCATTGCCCAGAAGACCAGGGAGGAAACTCGTCCTGAGGATTCTTCCATGCTGTGGCTATCTGGCTCCCCGATGGAGGAAACACATTGCTGCCTGGCCTTCTGCATACCAACAGTAGAGCCCAAAGACCATCATGAGGCATGAGGTTGCTCAGAAGGCACAGATGACACTTTGGGTACACAGTGATTTTCCTCGGAAAATGGTGCAGACGTGAGCGTCCTCAGATATGTGAAAGGCACACCAGCATTACAGCACTTCAGTGGTGAAAGCCTCGGGTCTACTTGTGACCACCAACTTTGCTGATGGAAACACTGCCCCTTACTTTGAGTATGCCGCTCAGTCGACATTCGCCTTAGCTGAAGCAGTCTGCTGCATGAGCTCCTGGCAAGGAACGGCAGGCGCACTGTTTCTTTCGAGAAAACTCACTCTTCCTCCCGGGCAATTCCTGCAGGGTGTCCAACATGGGCGCCACCCCGTGCCTTTCGTTCAGTTTTCTCGCCCCAAGCCTCCTGCTTCCAAAGGGGCAAAGAATGCTTTAGCCCTCAGGATCCAGTTTCTACGTGCAAACCCAGCCTGTGGAGCAGCACCTTCTGCCCAGCTACGAGAGAGCCATGCGACACACTAGGCGCTCCTGTGAGGACCCTTTTGTAAGCAGAGGTTCTGCGCGAGGTGACGTGCCTAGTCACCACAGTGCTTCAGTCAGGCGTTGTCGACTTTGGAACTTTCAATCGCCCAGCAGTGCTTCGGGAGAGGGGTCCATCATATCAGACTGGTTGTAAAGTCACATTTCTGCTTGAGGTGAAGGGTCGTCAGCTTTGAGTTCATAAAATCAATGTTACTCTCCGGATATGATTCAGTGCAGCTAATATCTAAGCCGGGAGTCGGACATGCATTGCACAAGACACCGGCCCCCACTCTGTTACCAAGACTGGTTTCCAGAGTTGGAGGTCTGGCTCTCCGCCGGAGAAAGCCGTGTGTTGCCCTGCCCTCTGCATGCACAGAGTGGAGGCCAACGACCCATGTGGCTGGAGCTCACTCAGAAGCCGCACTTGACACTTTGGGTACACCGTGTTCTTCCATGACCTGGGTCCAGGCGCGAGAGACCCTGCAGTCCTGAGAGGCCTACCAGTGTTAAAGCAGTACCTTCACTAAGGCTTCTCAGAAAGAGCTGCACTCCAACACTTTTCACGGCACTCGCCGACTTTCCTTTGGCAGCATGGGGGCAGGTTTCCGAACCACTAGCCAAGAAGGCTTTGGGATGAGCTCCTAGCGAGGAACTGCACACACCCCCTCGTTCTTTCGAGAAAACTCACTCTTCCTCACTTTGCCTCCCAGGGAACTCCTACGGTGATTACAAGACGGGCAACAGGACCCTTTTTCAGGCAGCTCTGAGCACCCAGCTCTCCGGGTTGCCAACGGGACAGATTTCGCTTTTCTCGTCCAGCCTCCTTTTCACGGTTGCCACACAGCTCATGTAGTTGACGTTCCGGGAACCAAAGGAGGCCCATGTCACATACTGTACTTCTTCGCTGAAAGCGCTTTGGAAAGCCAGTGTTCCTCCTGAAGTAAATTGCGCGAGCCAGTGAACGCCTTCGTTTCGCCTAGGTCATGGTACATCTCCCAAAGGCCTAGCCACCTTCAGAGGACGACTGCCTATTTCTCCCTCTAGAGGTAAAGTCCAGGTGCTGCTTCAGGGAGCAAGAGGTCAAGTATGAATTCCGGGAACTCGTGTAAGCACGGTGGTTTTCCAAAAGCAGCTCAGGGTTACAAAATGAGGCCCCCTTGCATTGCCCAGAAGCCCCGTTATCAATGTGTTCTTCAGGCTTCCTCTAAGCTCTCCAAATCTAGCTCTCCCATGGAGGAAAAACGTGGTTGCCCAGCCTCCTGCATACAAAACAGTAGAGTCCAAAGACCCATGTGGCTGGATGGTGCTCAGCAGGCACAGATGCCACTTGTGGTACACAGGGACCTTCCTTGGAATACGGTGCAGACGCTCGCATCCTCAGACTTTGAAAGGCACACCCGCATTTACAGCACTTTAGTGGGGAAGGCCTCTTTGAAACTGCTGACTGCGACTCTGCTGGTGGAAACACTGCACCTTACTTTGACTCTGGCGCTCGGCTGACATTCGCCATAGATAAAGTCCTGTGCTGGATGTGCTCCTAACAAGGCACTGCAAGCACTCTGTTTCTTTGGGCAAAGTCTCCGTTCCTCCCCGGGTATTCCTGCAGGGTTGAGAAAGTTGGCGACCACGGTGCTTTTCATTAAGCACTGATCATCCAAAACACGGACTTTCCTTGCAACACGCGGGCAAGTTTCCTTATGACTAGCCAAGAAGGCTTTGGGATGAGAACCTAGCAAGGAACGGCACGCACTCCGGTTCTTCCAAGAAAATTCACTCGGCCTCAGGTTACCTCTCAGGGTAATCCTGGGGTGAATAGAAGACCGGCAACAGGACTGTTTCTCAGGCAGCTCTGAGGACACATCTCTCTGCTTTGTCACTGGGGCAAATTGTGCTGTTCCCGTCCCTCTCCACTTTCACGGTTGACACCTAGCTCATGTACCTGAAGTCCACAAGCAGGTGAAAGAGACATGCCACACACATGTGCCCTTCCATGAAAACACTTTGGCAAGCAGGAGTCCTCCTGAGGTGAATGGTGTGAGCCAGTGAATGATCTAGTTTCACCTACATCACCGTGGATCTTGCAAAGGCCTGACAGTCTTCAAAGGCTGAGAGCACATGTCTCCAGCTGGATCTGAAGTCGACGTGATGCATGCGAGGGGAAGACGTCAGCTATGAATTCTGAGGACACTTGCCATGGCGGTGTTTGTTCCAGTGCAGCTCAGGTTTACAAACTGGGGTCCCCTTGCATTGCCCAGAAGACCAGGGAGGAAACTCGTCCTGAGGATTCTTCCATGCTGTGGCTATCTGGCTCCCCGATGGAGGAAACACATTGCTGCCTGGCCTTCTGCATACCAACAGTAGAGCCCAAAGACCATCATGAGGCATGAGGTTGCTCAGAAGGCACAGATGACACTTTGGGTACACAGTGATTTTCCTCGGAAAATGGTGCAGACGTGAGCGTCCTCAGATATGTGAAAGGCACACCAGCATTACAGCACTTCAGTGGTGAAAGCCTCGGGTCTACTTGTGACCACCAACTTTGCTGATGGAAACACTGCCCCTTACTTTGAGTATGCCGCTCAGTCGACATTCGCCTTAGCTGAAGCAGTCTGCTGCATGAGCTCCTGGCAAGGAACGGCAGGCGCACTGTTTCTTTCGAGAAAACTCACTCTTCCTCCCGGGCAATTCCTGCAGGGTGTCCAACATGGGCGCCACCCCGTGCCTTTCGTTCAGTTTTCTCGCCCCAAGCCTCCTGCTTCCAAAGGGGCAAAGAATGCTTTAGCCCTCAGGATCCAGTTTCTACGTGCAAACCCAGCCTGTGGAGCAGCACCTTCTGCCCAGCTACGAGAGAGCCATGCGACACACTAGGCGCTCCTGTGAGGACCCTTTTGTAAGCAGAGGTTCTGCGCGAGGTGACGTGCCTAGTCACCACAGTGCTTCAGTCAGGCGTTGTCGACTTTGGAACTTTCAATCGCCCAGCAGTGCTTCGGGAGAGGGGTCCATCATATCAGACTGGTTGTAAAGTCACATTTCTGCTTGAGGTGAAGGGTCGTCAGCTTTGAGTTCATAAAATCAATGTTACTCTCCGGATATGATTCAGTGCAGCTAATATCTAAGCCGGGAGTCGGACATGCATTGCACAAGACACCGGCCCCCACTCTGTTACCAAGACTGGTTTCCAGAGTTGGAGGTCTGGCTCTCCGCCGGAGAAAGCCGTGTGTTGCCCTGCCCTCTGCATGCACAGAGTGGAGGCCAACGACCCATGTGGCTGGAGCTCACTCAGAAGCCGCACTTGACACTTTGGGTACACCGTGTTCTTCCATGACCTGGGTCCAGGCGCGAGAGACCCTGCAGTCCTGAGAGGCCTACCAGTGTTAAAGCAGTACCTTCACTAAGGCTTCTCAGAAAGAGCTGCACTCCAACACTTTTCACGGCACTCGCCGACTTTCCTTTGGCAGCATGGGGGCAGGTTTCCGAACCACTAGCCAAGAAGGCTTTGGGATGAGCTCCTAGTGAGGGACTGCACACACCCCCTCGTTCTTTCGAGAAAACTCACTCTTCCTCACTTTGCCTCCCAGGGAACTCCTACGGTGATTACAAGACGGGCAACAGGACCCTTTTTCAGGCAGCTCTGAGCACCCAGCTCTCCGGGTTGCCAACGGGACAGATTTCGCTTTTCTCGTCCAGCCTCCTTTTCACGGTTGCCACACAGCTCATGTAGTTGACGTTCCGGGAACCAAAGGAGGCCCATGTCACATACTGTACTTCTTCGCTGAAAGCGCTTTGGAAAGCCAGTGTTCCTCCTGAAGTAAATTGCGCGAGCCAGTGAACGCCTTCGTTTCGCCTAGGTCATGGTACATCTCCCAAAGGCCTAGCCACCTTCAGAGGACGACTGCCTATTTCTCCCTCTAGAGGTAAAGTCCAGGTGCTGCTTCAGGGAGCAAGAGGTCAAGTTTGAATTCCGGGAACTCGTGTAAGCACGGTGGTTTTCCAAAAGCAGCTCAGGGTTACAAAATGAGGCCCCCTTGCATTGCCCAGAAGCCCCGTTATCAATGTGTTCTTCAGGCTTCCTCTAAGCTCTCCAAATCTAGCTCTCCCATGGAGGAAAAACGTTGTTGCCCAGCCTCCTGCATACAAAACAGTAGAGTCCAAAGACCCATGTGGCTGGATGGTGCTCAGCAGGCACAGATGCCACTTGTGGTACACAGTGACCTTCCTTGGAATACGGTGCAGACGCTCGCATCCTCAGACTTTGAAAGGCACACCCGCATTTACAGCACTTTAGTGGGGAAGGCCTCTTTGAAACTGCTGACTGCGACTCTGCTGGTGGAAACACTGCACCTTACTTTGACTCTGGCGCTCGGCTGACATTCGCCATAGATAAAGTCCTGTGCTGGATGTGCTCCTAACAAGGCACTGCAAGCACTCTGTTTCTTTGGGCAAAGTCTCCGTTCCTCCCCGGGTATTCCTGCAGGGTTGAGAAAGTTGGCGACCACGGTGCTTTTCATTAAGCACTGATCATCCAAAACACGGACTTTCCTTGCAACACGCGGGCAAGTTTCCTTATGACTAGCCAAGAAGGCTTTGGGATGAGAACCTAGCAAGGAACGGCACGCACTCCGGTTCTTCCAAGAAAATTCACTCGGCCTCAGGTTACCTCTCAGGGTAATCCTGGGGTGAATAGAAGACCGGCAACAGGACTGTTTCTCAGGCAGCTCTGAGGACACATCTCTCTGCTTTGTCACTGGGGCAAATTGTGCTGTTCCCGTCCCTCTCCACTTTCACGGTTGACACCTAGCTCATGTACCTGAAGTCCACAAGCAGGTGAAAGAGACATGCCACACACATGTGCCCTTCCATGAAAACACTTTGGCAAGCAGGAGTCCTCCTGAGGTGAATGGTGTGAGCCAGTGAATGATCTAGTTTCACCTACATCACCGTGGATCTTGCAAAGGCCTGACAGTCTTCAAAGGCTGAGAGCACATGTCTCCAGCTGGATCTGAAGTCGACGTGATGCATGCGAGGGGAAGACGTCAGCTATGAATTCTGAGGACACTTGCCATGGCGGTGTTTGTTCCAGTGCAGCTCAGGTTTACAAACTGGGGTCCCCTTGCATTGCCCAGAAGACCAGGGAGGAAACTCGTCCTGAGGATTCTTCCATGCTGTGGCTATCTGGCTCCCCGATGGAGGAAACACATTGCTGCCTGGCCTTCTGCATACCAACAGTAGAGCCCAAAGACCATCATGAGGCATGAGGTTGCTCAGAAGGCACAGATGACACTTTGGGTACACAGTGATTTTCCTCGGAAAATGGTGCAGACGTGAGCGTCCTCAGATATGTGAAAGGCACACCAGCATTACAGCACTTCAGTGGTGAAAGCCTCGGGTCTACTTGTGACCACCAACTTTGCTGATGGAAACACTGCCCCTTACTTTGAGTATGCCGCTCAGTCGACATTCGCCTTAGCTGAAGCAGTCTGCTGCATGAGCTCCTGGCAAGGAACGGCAGGCGCACTGTTTCTTTCGAGAAAACTCACTCTTCCTCCCGGGCAATTCCTGCAGGGTGTCCAACATGGGCGCCACCCCGTGCCTTTCGTTCAGTTTTCTCGCCCCAAGCCTCCTGCTTCCAAAGGGGCAAAGAATGCTTTAGCCCTCAGGATCCAGTTTCTACGTGCAAACCCAGCCTGTGGAGCAGCACCTTCTGCCCAGCTACGAGAGAGCCATGCGACACACTAGGCGCTCCTGTGAGGACCCTTTTGTAAGCAGAGGTTCTGCGCGAGGTGACGTGCCTAGTCACCACAGTGCTTCAGTCAGGCGTTGTCGACTTTGGAACTTTCAATCGCCCAGCAGTGCTTCGGGAGAGGGGTCCATCATATCAGACTGGTTGTAAAGTCACATTTCTGCTTGAGGTGAAGGGTCGTCAGCTTTGAGTTCATAAAATCAATGTTACTCTCCGGATATGATTCAGTGCAGCTAATATCTAAGCCGGGAGTCGGACATGCATTGCACAAGACACCGGCCCCCACTCTGTTACCAAGACTGGTTTCCAGAGTTGGAGGTCTGGCTCTCCGCCGGAGAAGGCCGTGTGTTGCCCTGCCCTCTGCATGCACAGAGTGGAGGCCAACGACCCATGTGGCTGGAGCTCACTCAGAAGCCGCACTTGACACTTTGGGTACACCGTGTTCTTCCATGACCTGGGTCCAGGCGCGAGAGACCCTGCAGTCCTGAGAGGCCTACCAGTGTTAAAGCAGTACCTTCACTAAGGCTTCTCAGAAAGAGCTGCACTCCAACACTTTTCACGGCACTCGCCGACTTTCCTTTGGCAGCATGGGGGCAGGTTTCCGAACCACTAGCCAAGAAGGCTTTGGGATGAGCTCCTAGCGAGGAACTGCACACACCCCCTCGTTCTTTCGAGAAAACTCACTCTTCCTCACTTTGCCTCCCAGGGAACTCCTACGGTGATTACAAGACGGGCAACAGGACCCTTTTTCAGGCAGCTCTGAGCACCCAGCTCTCCGGGTTGCCAACGGGACAGATTTCGCTTTTCTCGTCCAGCCTCCTTTTCACGGTTGCCACACAGCTCATGTAGTTGACGTTCCGGGAACCAAAGGAGGCCCATGTCACATACTGTACTTCTTCGCTGAAAGCGCTTTGGAAAGCCAGTGTTCCTCCTGAAGTAAATTGCGCGAGCCAGTGAACGCCTTCGTTTCGCCTAGGTCATGGTACATCTCCCAAAGGCCTAGCCACCTTCGGAGGACGACTGCCTATTTCTCCCTCTAGAGGTAAAGTCCAGGTGCTGCTTCAGGGAGCAAGAGGTCAAGTATGAATTCCGGGAACTCGTGTAAGCACGGTGGTTTTCCAAAAGCAGCTCAGGGTTACAAAATGAGGCCCCCTTGCATTGCCCAGAAGCCCCGTTATCAATGTGTTCTTCAGGCTTCCTCTAAGCTCTCCAAATCTAGCTCTCCCATGGAGGAAAAACGTTGTTGCCCAGCCTCCTGCATACAAAACAGTAGAGTCCAAAGACCCATGTGGCTGGATGGTGCTCAGCAGGCACAGATGCCACTTGTGGTACACAGTGACCTTCCTTGGAATACGGTGCAGATGCTCGCATCCTCAGACTTTGAAAGGCACACCCGCATTTACAGCACTTTAGTGGGGAAGGCCTCTTTGAAACTGCTGACTGCGACTCTGCTGGTGGAAACACTGCACCTTACTTTGACTCTGGCGCTCGGCTGACATTCGCCATAGATAAAGTCCTGTGCTGGATGTGCTCCTAACAAGGCACTGCAAGCACTCTGTTTCTTTGGGCAAAGTCTCCGTTCCTCCCCGGGTATTCCTGCAGGGTTGAGAAAGTTGGCGACCACGGTGCTTTTCATTAAGCACTGATCATCCAAAACACGGACTTTCCTTGCAACACGCGGGCAAGTTTCCTTATGACTAGCCAAGAAGGCTTTGGGATGAGAACCTAGCAAGGAACGGCACGCACTCCGGTTCTTCCAAGAAAATTCACTCGGCCTCAGGTTACCTCTCAGGGTAATCCTGGGGTGAATAGAAGACCGGCAACAGGACTGTTTCTCAGGCAGCTCTGAGGACACATCTCTCTGCTTTGTCACTGGGGCAAATTGTGCTGTTCCCGTCCCTCTCCACTTTCACGGTTGACACCTAGCTCATGTACCTGAAGTCCACAAGCAGGTGAAAGAGACATGCCACACACATGTGCCCTTCCATGAAAACACTTTGGCAAGCAGGAGTCCTCCTGAGGTGAATGGTGTGAGCCAGTGAATGATCTAGTTTCACCTACATCACCGTGGATCTTGCAAAGGCCTGACAGTCTTCAAAGGCTGAGAGCACATGTCTCCAGCTGGATCTGAAGTCGACGTGATGCATGCGAGGGGAAGACGTCAGCTATGAATTCTGAGGACACTTGCCATGGCGGTGTTTGTTCCAGTGCAGCTCAGGTTTACAAACTGGGGTCCCCTTGCATTGCCCAGAAGACCAGGGAGGAAACTCGTCCTGAGGATTCTTCCATGCTGTGGCTATCTGGCTCCCCGATGGAGGAAACACATTGCTGCCTGGCCTTCTGCATACCAACAGTAGAGCCCAAAGACCATCATGAGGCATGAGGTTGCTCAGAAGGCACAGATGACACTTTGGGTACACAGTGATTTTCCTCGGAAAATGGTGCAGACGTGAGCGTCCTCAGATATGTGAAAGGCACACCAGCATTACAGCACTTCAGTGGTGAAAGCCTCGGGTCTACTTGTGACCACCAACTTTGCTGATGGAAACACTGCCCCTTACTTTGAGTATGCCGCTCAGTCGACATTCGCCTTAGCTGAAGCAGTCTGCTGCATGAGCTCCTGGCAAGGAACGGCAGGCGCACTGTTTCTTTCGAGAAAACTCACTCTTCCTCCCGGGCAATTCCTGCAGGGTGTCCAACATGGGCGCCACCCCGTGCCTTTCGTTCAGTTTTCTCGCCCCAAGCCTCCTGCTTCCAAAGGGGCAAAGAATGCTTTAGCCCTCAGGATCCAGTTTCTACGTGCAAACCCAGCCTGTGGAGCAGCACCTTCTGCCCAGCTACGAGAGAGCCATGCGACACACTAGGCGCTCCTGTGAGGACCCTTTTGTAAGCAGAGGTTCTGCGCGAGGTGACGTGCCTAGTCACCACAGTGCTTCAGTCAGGCGTTGTCGACTTTGGAACTTTCAATCGCCCAGCAGTGCTTCGGGAGAGGGGTCCATCATATCAGGCTGGTTGTAAAGTCACATTTCTGCTTGAGGTGAAGGGTCGTCAGCTTTGAGTTCATAAAATCAATGTTACTCTCCGGATATGATTCAGGGCAGCTAATATCTAAGCCGGGAGTCGGACATGCATTGCACAAGACACCGGCCCCCACTCTGTTACCAAGACTGGTTTCCAGAGTTGGAGGTCTGGCTCTCCGCCGGAGAAAGCCGTGTGTTGCCCTGCCCTCTGCATGCACAGAGTGGAGGCCAACGACCCATGTGGCTGGAGCTCACTCCGAAGCCGCACTTGACACTTTGGGTACACCGTGTTCTTCCATGACCTGGGTCCAGGCGCGAGAGACCCTGCAGTCCTGAGAGGCCTACCAGTGTTAAAGCAGTACCTTCACTAAGGCTTCTCAGAAAGAGCTGCATTCCAACACTTTTCACGGCACTCGCTGACTTTCCTTTGGCAGCATGGGGGCAGGTTTCCGAACCACTAGCCAAGAAGGCTTTGGGATGAGCTCCTAGCGAGGGACTGCACACACCCCCTCGTTCTTTCGAGAAAACTCACTCTTCCTCACTTTGCCTCCCAGGGAACTCCTACGGTGATTACAAGACGGGCAACAGGACCCTTTTTCAGGCAGCTCTGAGCACCCAGCTCTCCGGGTTGCCAACGGGACAGATTTCGCTTTTCTCGTCCGGCCTCCTTTTCACGGTTGCCACACAGCTCATGTAGTTGACGTTCCGGGAACCAAAGGAGGCCCATGTCACATACTGTACTTCTTCGCTGAAAGCGCTTTGGAAAGCCAGTGTTCCTCCTGAAGTAAATTGCGCGAGCCAGTGAACGCCTTCGTTTCGCCTAGGTCATGGTACATCTCCCAAAGGCCTAGCCACCTTCGGAGGACGACTGCCTATTTCTCCCTCTAGAGGTAAAGTCCAGGTGCTGCTTCAGGGAGCAAGAGGTCAAGTATGAATTCCGGGAACTCGTGTAAGCACGGTGGTTTTCCAAAAGCAGCTCAGGGTCACAAAATGAGGCCCCCTTGCATTGCCCAGAAGCCCCGTTATCAATGTGTTCTTCAGGCTTCCTCTAAGCTCTCCAAATCTAGCTCTCCCATGGAGGAAAAACGTTGTTGCCCAGCCTCCTGCATACAAAACAGTAGAGTCCAAAGACCCATGTGGCTGGATGGTGCTCAGCAGGCACAGATGCCACTTGTGGTACACAGTGACCTTCCTTGGAATACGGTGCAGACGCTCGCATCCTCAGACTTTGAAAGGCACACCCGCATTTACAGCACTTTAGTGGGGAAGGCCTCTTTGAAACTGCTGACTGCGACTCTGCTGGTGGAAACACTGCACCTTACTTTGACTCTGGCGCTCGGCTGACATTCGCCATAGATAAAGTCCTGTGCTGGATGTGCTCCTAACAAGGCACTGCAAGCACTCTGTTTCTTTGGGCAAAGTCTCCGTTCCTCCCCGGGTATTCCTGCAGGGTTGAGAAAGTTGGCGACCACGGTGCTTTTCATTAAGCACTGATCATCCAAAACACGGACTTTCCTTGCAACACGCGGGCAAGTTTCCTTATGACTAGCCAAGAAGGCTTTGGGATGAGAACCTAGCAAGGAACGGCACGCACTCCGGTTCTTCCAAGAAAATTCACTCGGCCTCAGGTTACCTCTCAGGGTAATCCTGGGGTGAATAGAAGACCGGCAACAGGACTGTTTCTCAGGCAGCTCTGAGGACACATCTCTCTGCTTTGTCACTGGGGCAAATTGTGCTGTTCCCGTCCCTCTCCACTTTCACGGTTGACACCTAGCTCATGTACCTGAAGTCCACAAGCAGGTGAAAGAGACATGCCACACACATGTGCCCTTCCATGAAAACACTTTGGCAAGCAGGAGTCCTCCTGAGGTGAATGGTGTGAGCCAGTGAATGATCTAGTTTCACCTACATCACCGTGGATCTTGCAAAGGCCTGACAGTCTTCAAAGGCTGAGAGCACATGTCTCCAGCTGGATCTGAAGTCGACGTGATGCATGCGAGGGGAAGACGTCAGCTATGAATTCTGAGGACACTTGCCATGGCGGTGTTTGTTCCAGTGCAGCTCAGGTTTACAAACTGGGGTCCCCTTGCATTGCCCAGAAGACCAGGGAGGAAACTCGTCCTGAGGATTCTTCTATGCTGTGGCTATCTGGCTCCCCGATGGAGGAAACACATTGCTGCCTGGCCTTCTGCATACCAACAGTAGAGCCCAAAGACCATCATGAGGCATGAGGTTGCTCAGAAGGCACAGATGACACTTTGGGTACACAGTGATTTTCCTCGGAAAATGGTGCAGCCGTGAGCGTCCTCAGATATGTGAAAGGCACACCAGCATTACAGCACTTCAGTGGTGAAAGCCTCGGGTCTACTTGTGACCACCAACTTTGCTGATGGAAACACTGCCCCTTACTTTGAGTATGCCGCTCAGTCGACATTCGCCTTAGCTGAAGCAGTCTGCTGCATGAGCTCCTGGCAAGGAACGGCAGGCGCACTGTTTCTTTCGAGAAAACTCACTCTTCCTCCCGGGCAATTCCTGCAGGGTGTCCAACATGGGCGCCACCCCGTGCCTTTCGTTCAGTTTTCTCGCCCCAAGCCTCCTGCTTCCAAAGGGGCAAAGAATGCTTTAGCCCTCAGGATCCAGTTTCTACGTGCAAACCCAGCCTGTGGAGCAGCACCTTCTGCCCAGCTACGAGAGAGCCATGCGACACACTAGGCGCTCCTGTGAGGACCCTTTTGTAAGCAGAGGTTCTGCGCGAGGTGACGTGCCTAGTCACCACAGTGCTTCAGTCAGGCGTTGTCGACTTTGGAACTTTCAATCGCCCAGCAGTGCTTCGGGAGAGGGGTCCATCATATCAGGCTGGTTGTAAAGTCACATTTCTGCTTGAGGTGAAGGGTCGTCAGCTTTGAGTTCATAAAATCAATGTTACTCTCCGGATATGATTCAGTGCAGCTAATATCTAAGCCGGGAGTCGGACATGCATTGCACAAGACACCGGCCCCCACTCTGTTACCAAGACTGGTTTCCAGAGTTGGAGGTCTGGCTCTCCGCCGGAGAAAGCCGTGTGTTGCCCTGCCCTCTGCATGCACAGAGTGGAGGCCAACGACCCATGTGGCTGGAGCTCACTCCGAAGCCGCACTTGACACTTTGGGTACACCGTGTTCTTCCATGACCTGGGTCCAGGCGCGAGAGACCCTGCAGTCCTGAGAGGCCTACCAGTGTTAAAGCAGTACCTTCACTAAGGCTTCTCAGAAAGAGCTGCACTCCAACACTTTTCACGGCACTCGCCGACTTTCCTTTGGCAGCATGGGGGCAGGTTTCCGAACCACTAGCCAAGAAGGCTTTGGGATGAGCTCCTAGTGAGGGACTGCACACGCCCCCTCGTTCTTTCGAGAAAACTCACTCTTCCTCACTTTGCCTCCCAGGGAACTCCTACGGTGATTACAAGACGGGCAACAGGACCCTTTTTCAGGCAGCTCTGAGCACCCAGCTCTCCGGGTTGCCAACGGGACAGATTTCGCTTTTCTCGTCCGGCCTCCTTTTCACGGTTGCCACACAGCTCATGTAGTTGACGTTCCGGGAACCAAAGGAGGCCCATGTCACATACTGTACTTCTTCGCTGAAAGCGCTTTGGAAAGCCAGTGTTCCTCCTGAAGTAAATTGCGCGAGCCAGTGAACGCCTTCGTTTCGCCTAGGTCATGGTACATCTCCCAAAGGCCTAGCCACCTTCGGAGGACGACTGCCTATTTCTCCCTCTAGAGGTAAAGTCCAGGTGCTGCTTCAGGGAGCAAGAGGTCAGGTATGAATTCCGGGAACTCGTGTAAGCACGGTGGTTTTCCAAAAGCAGCTCAGGGTTACAAAATGAGGCCCCCTTGCATTGCCCAGAAGCCCCGTTATCAATGTGTTCTTCAGGCTTCCTCTAAGCTCTCCAAATCTAGCTCTCCCATGGAGGAAAAACGTTGTTGCCCAGCCTCCTGCATACAAAACAGTAGAGTCCAAAGACCCATGTGGCTGGATGGTGCTCAGCAGGCACAGATGCCACTTGTGGTACACAGTGACCTTCCTTGGAATACGGTGCAGACGCTCGCATCCTCAGACTTTGAAAGGCACACCCGCATTTACAGCACTTTAGTGGGGAAGGCCTCTTTGAAACTGCTGACTGCGACTCTGCTGGTGGAAACACTGCACCTTACTTTGACTCTGGCGCTCGGCTGACATTCGCCATAGATAAAGTCCTGTGCTGGATGTGCTCCTAACAAGGCACTGCAAGCACTCTGTTTCTTTGGGCAAAGTCTCCGTTCCTCCCCGGGTATTCCTGCAGGGTTGAGAAAGTTGGCGACCACGGTGCTTTTCATTAAGCACTGATCATCCAAAACACGGACTTTCCTTGCAACACGCGGGCAAGTTTCCTTATGACTAGCCAAGAAGGCTTTGGGATGAGAACCTAGCAAGGAACGGCACGCACTCCGGTTCTTCCAAGAAAATTCACTCGGCCTCAGGTTACCTCTCAGGGTAATCCTGGGGTGAATAGAAGACCGGCAACAGGACTGTTTCTCAGGCAGCTCTGAGGACACATCTCTCTGCTTTGTCACTGGGGCAAATTGTGCTGTTCCCGTCCCTCTCCACTTTCACGGTTGACACCTAGCTCATGTACCTGAAGTCCACAAGCAGGTGAAAGAGACATGCCACACACATGTGCCCTTCCATGAAAACACTTTGGCAAGCAGGAGTCCTCCTGAGGTGAATGGTGTGAGCCAGTGAATGATCTAGTTTCACCTACATCACCGTGGATCTTGCAAAGGCCTGACAGTCTTCAAAGGCTGAGAGCACATGTCTCCAGCTGGATCTGAAGTCGACGTGATGCATGCGAGGGGAAGACGTCAGCTATGAATTCTGAGGACACTTGCCATGGCGGTGTTTGTTCCAGTGCAGCTCAGGTTTACAAACTGGGGTCCCCTTGCATTGCCCAGAAGACCAGGGAGGAAACTCGTCCTGAGGATTCTTCTATGCTGTGGCTATCTGGCTCCCCGATGGAGGAAACACATTGCTGCCTGGCCTTCTGCATACCAACAGTAGAGCCCAAAGACCATCATGAGGCATGAGGTTGCTCAGAAGGCACAGATGACACTTTGGGTACACAGTGATTTTCCTCGGAAAATGGTGCAGACGTGAGCGTCCTCAGATATGTGAAAGGCACACCAGCATTACAGCACTTCAGTGGTGAAAGCCTCGGGTCTACTTGTGACCACCAACTTTGCTGATGGAAACACTGCCCCTTACTTTGAGTATGCCGCTCAGTCGACATTCGCCTTAGCTGAAGCAGTCTGCTGCATGAGCTCCTGGCAAGGAACGGCAGGCGCACTGTTTCTTTCGAGAAAACTCACTCTTCCTCCCGGGCAATTCCTGCAGGGTGTCCAACATGGGCGCCACCCCGTGCCTTTCGTTCAGTTTTCTCGCCCCAAGCCTCCTGCTTCCAAAGGGGCAAAGAATGCTTTAGCCCTCAGGATCCAGTTTCTACGTGCAAACCCAGCCTGTGGAGCAGCACCTTCTGCCCAGCTACGAGAGAGCCATGCGACACACTAGGCGCTCCTGTGAGGACCCTTTTGTAAGCAGAGGTTCTGCGCGAGGTGACGTGCCTAGTCACCACAGTGCTTCAGTCAGGCGTTGTCGACTTTGGAACTTTCAATCGCCCAGCAGTGCTTCGGGAGAGGGGTCCATCATATCAGGCTGGTTGTAAAGTCACATTTCTGCTTGAGGTGAAGGGTCGTCAGCTTTGAGTTCATAAAATCAATGTTACTCTCCGGATATGATTCAGTGCAGCTAATATCTAAGCCGGGAGTCGGACATGCATTGCACAAGACACCGGCCCCCACTCTGTTACCAAGACTGGTTTCCAGAGTTGGAGGTCTGGCTCTCCGCCGGAGAAAGCCGTGTGTTGCCCTGCCCTCTGCATGCACAGAGTGGAGGCCAACGACCCATGTGGCTGGAGCTCACTCCGAAGCCGCACTTGACACTTTGGGTACACCGTGTTCTTCCATGACCTGGGTCCAGGCGCGAGAGACCCTGCAGTCCTGAGAGGCCTACCAGTGTTAAAGCAGTACCTTCACTAAGGCTTCTCAGAAAGAGCTGCACTCCAACACTTTTCACGGCACTCGCCGACTTTCCTTTGGCAGCATGGGGGCAGGTTTCCGAACCACTAGCCAAGAAGGCTTTGGGATGAGCTCCTAGTGAGGGACTGCACACACCCCCTCGTTCTTTCGAGAAAACTCACTCTTCCTCACTTTGCCTCCCAGGGAACTCCTACGGTGATTACAAGACGGGCAACAGGACCCTTTTTCAGGCAGCTCTGAGCACCCAGCTCTCCGGGTTGCCAACGGGACAGATTTCGCTTTTCTCGTCCAGCCTCCTTTTCACGGTTGCCACACAGCTCATGTAGTTGACGTTCCGGGAACCAAAGGAGGCCCATGTCACATACTGTACTTCTTCGCTGAAAGCGCTTTGGAAAGCCAGTGTTCCTCCCGAAGTAAATTGCGCGAGCCAGTGAACGCCTTCGTTTCGCCTAGGTCATGGTACATCTCCCAAAGGCCTAGCCACCTTCGGAGGACGACTGCCTATTTCTCCCTCTAGAGGTAAAGTCCAGGTGCTGCTTCAGGGAGCAAGAGGTCAAGTATGAATTCCGGGAACTCGTGTAAGCACGGTGGTTTTCCAAAAGCAGCTCAGGGTTACAAAATGAGGCCCCCTTGCATTGCCCAGAAGCCCCGTTATCAATGTGTTCTTCAGGCTTCCTCTAAGCTCTCCAAATCTAGCTCTCCCATGGAGGAAAAACGTTGTTGCCCAGCCTCCTGCATACAAAACAGTAGAGTCCAAAGACCCATGTGGCTGGATGGTGCTCAGCAGGCACAGATGCCACTTGTGGTACACAGTGACCTTCCTTGGAATACGGTGCAGACGCTCGCATCCTCAGACTTTGAAAGGCACACCCGCATTTACAGCACTTTAGTGGGGAAGGCCTCTTTGAAACTGCTGACTGCGACTCTGCTGGTGGAAACACTGCACCTTACTTTGACTCTGGCGCTCGGCTGACATTCGCCATAGATAAAGTCCTGTGCTGGATGTGCTCCTAACAAGGCACTGCAAGCACTCTGTTTCTTTGGGCAAAGTCTCCGTTCCTCCCCGGGTATTCCTGCAGGGTTGAGAAAGTTGGCGACCACGGTGCTTTTCATTAAGCACTGATCATCCAAAACACGGACTTTCCTTGCAACACGCGGGCAAGTTTCCTTATGACTAGCCAAGAAGGCTTTGGGATGAGAACCTAGCAAGGAACGGCACGCACTCCGGTTCTTCCAAGAAAATTCACTCGGCCTCAGGTTACCTCTCAGGGTAATCCTGGGGTGAATAGAAGACCGGCAACAGGACTGTTTCTCAGGCAGCTCTGAGGACACATCTCTCTGCTTTGTCACTGGGGCAAATTGTGCTGTTCCCGTCCCTCTCCACTTTCACGGTTGACACCTAGCTCATGTACCTGAAGTCCACAAGCAGGTGAAAGAGACATGCCACACACATGTGCCCTTCCAGGAAAACACTTTGGCAAGCAGGAGTCCTCCTGAGGTGAATGGTGTGAGCCAGTGAATGATCTAGTTTCACCTACATCACCGTGGATCTTGCAAAGGCCTGACAGTCTTCAAAGGCTGAGAGCACATGTCTCCAGCTGGATCTGAAGTCGACGTGATGCATGCGAGGGGAAGACGTCAGCTATGAATTCTGAGGACACTTGCCATGGCGGTGTTTGTTCCAGTGCAGCTCAGGTTTACAAACTGGGGTCCCCTTGCATTGCCCAGAAGACCAGGGAGGAAACTCGTCCTGAGGATTCTTCTATGCTGTGGCTATCTGGCTCCCCGATGGAGGAAACACATTGCTGCCTGGCCTTCTGCATACCAACAGTAGAGCCCAAAGACCATCATGAGGCATGAGGTTGCTCAGAAGGCACAGATGACACTTTGGGTACACAGTGATTTTCCTCGGAAAATGGTGCAGCCGTGAGCGTCCTCAGATATGTGAAAGGCACACCAGCATTACAGCACTTCAGTGGTGAAAGCCTCGGGTCTACTTGTGACCACCAACTTTGCTGATGGAAACACTGCCCCTTACTTTGAGTATGCCGCTCAGTCGACATTCGCCTTAGCTGAAGCAGTCTGCTGCATGAGCTCCTGGCAAGGAACGGCAGGCGCACTGTTTCTTTCGAGAAAACTCACTCTTCCTCCCGGGCAATTCCTGCAGGGTGTCCAACATGGGCGCCACCCCGTGCCTTTCGTTCAGTTTTCTCGCCCCAAGCCTCCTGCTTCCAAAGGGGCAAAGAATGCTTTAGCCCTCAGGATCCAGTTTCTACGTGCAAACCCAGCCTGTGGAGCAGCACCTTCTGCCCAGCTACGAGAGAGCCATGCGACACACTAGGCGCTCCTGTGAGGACCCTTTTGTAAGCAGAGGTTCTGCGCGAGGTGACGTGCCTAGTCACCACAGTGCTTCAGTCAGGCGTTGTCGACTTTGGAACTTTCAATCGCCCAGCAGTGCTTCGGGAGAGGGGTCCATCATATCAGGCTGGTTGTAAAGTCACATTTCTGCTTGAGGTGAAGGGTCGTCAGCTTTGAGTTCATAAAATCAATGTTACTCTCCGGATATGATTCAGTGCAGCTAATATCTAAGCCGGGAGTCGGACATGCATTGCACAAGACACCGGCCCCCACTCTGTTACCAAGACTGGTTTCCAGAGTTGGAGGTCTGGCTCTCCGCCGGAGAAAGCCGTGTGTTGCCCTGCCCTCTGCATGCACAGAGTGGAGGCCAACGACCCATGTGGCTGGAGCTCACTCCGAAGCCGCACTTGACACTTTGGGTACACCGTGTTCTTCCATGACCTGGGTCCAGGCGCGAGAGACCCTGCAGTCCTGAGAGGCCTACCAGTGTTAAAGCAGTACCTTCACTAAGGCTTCTCAGAAAGAGCTGCACTCCAACACTTTTCACGGCACTCGCCGACTTTCCTTTGGCAGCATGGGGGCAGGTTTCCGAACCACTAGCCAAGAAGGCTTTGGGATGAGCTCCTAGTGAGGGACTGCACACACCCCCTCGTTCTTTCGAGAAAACTCACTCTTCCTCACTTTGCCTCCCAGGGAACTCCTACGGTGATTACAAGACGGGCAACAGGACCCTTTTTCAGGCAGCTCTGAGCACCCAGCTCTCCGGGTTGCCAACGGGACAGATTTCGCTTTTCTCGTCCGGCCTCCTTTTCACGGTTGCCACACAGCTCATGTAGTTGACGTTCCGGGAACCAAAGGAGGCCCATGTCACATACTGTACTTCTTCGCTGAAAGCGCTTTGGAAAGCCAGTGTTCCTCCTGAAGTAAATTGCGCGAGCCAGTGAACGCCTTCGTTTCGCCTAGGTCATGGTACATCTCCCAAAGGCCTAGCCACCTTCGGAGGACGACTGCCTATTTCTCCCTCTAGAGGTAAAGTCCAGGTGCTGCTTCAGGGAGCAAGAGGTCAAGTATGAATTCCGGGAACTCGTGTAAGCACGGTGGTTTTCCAAAAGCAGCTCAGGGTTACAAAATGAGGCCCCCTTGCATTGCCCAGAAGCCCCGTTATCAATGTGTTCTTCAGGCTTCCTCTAAGCTCTCCAAATCTAGCTCTCCCATGGAGGAAAAACGTTGTTGCCCAGCCTCCTGCATACAAAACAGTAGAGTCCAAAGACCCATGTGGCTGGATGGTGCTCAGCAGGCACAGATGCCACTTGTGGTACACAGTGACCTTCCTTGGAATACGGTGCAGACGCTCGCATCCTCAGACTTTGAAAGGCACACCCGCATTTACAGCACTTTAGTGGGGAAGGCCTCTTTGAAACTGCTGACTGCGACTCTGCTGGTGGAAACACTGCACCTTACTTTGACTCTGGCGCTCGGCTGACATTCGCCATAGATAAAGTCCTGTGCTGGATGTGCTCCTAACAAGGCACTGCAAGCACTCTGTTTCTTTGGGCAAAGTCTCCGTTCCTCCCCGGGTATTCCTGCAGGGTTGAGAAAGTTGGCGACCACGGTGCTTTTCATTAAGCACTGATCATCCAAAACACGGACTTTCCTTGCAACACGCGGGCAAGTTTCCTTATGACTAGCCAAGAAGGCTTTGGGATGAGAACCTAGCAAGGAACGGCACGCACTCCGGTTCTTCCAAGAAAATTCACTCGGCCTCAGGTTACCTCTCAGGGTAATCCTGGGGTGAATAGAAGACCGGCAACAGGACTGTTTCTCAGGCAGCTCTGAGGACACATCTCTCTGCTTTGTCACTGGGGCAAATTGTGCTGTTCCCGTCCCTCTCCACTTTCACGGTTGACACCTAGCTCATGTACCTGAAGTCCACAAGCAGGTGAAAGAGACATGCCACACACATGTGCCCTTCCAGGAAAACACTTTGGCAAGCAGGAGTCCTCCTGAGGTGAATGGTGTGAGCCAGTGAATGATCTAGTTTCACCTACATCACCGTGGATCTTGCAAAGGCCTGACAGTCTTCAAAGGCTGAGAGCACATGTCTCCAGCTGGATCTGAAGTCGACGTGATGCATGCGAGGGGAAGACGTCAGCTATGAATTCTGAGGACACTTGCCATGGCGGTGTTTGTTCCAGTGCAGCTCAGGTTTACAAACTGGGGTCCCCTTGCATTGCCCAGAAGACCAGGGAGGAAACTCGTCCTGAGGATTCTTCTATGCTGTGGCTATCTGGCTCCCCGATGGAGGAAACACATTGCTGCCTGGCCTTCTGCATACCAACAGTAGAGCCCAAAGACCATCATGAGGCATGAGGTTGCTCAGAAGGCACAGATGACACTTTGGGTACACAGTGATTTTCCTCGGAAAATGGTGCAGCCGTGAGCGTCCTCAGATATGTGAAAGGCACACCAGCATTACAGCACTTCAGTGGTGAAAGCCTCGGGTCTACTTGTGACCACCAACTTTGCTGATGGAAACACTGCCCCTTACTTTGAGTATGCCGCTCAGTCGACATTCGCCTTAGCTGAAGCAGTCTGCTGCATGAGCTCCTGGCAAGGAACGGCAGGCGCACTGTTTCTTTCGAGAAAACTCACTCTTCCTCCCGGGCAATTCCTGCAGGGTGTCCAACATGGGCGCCACCCCGTGCCTTTCGTTCAGTTTTCTCGCCCCAAGCCTCCTGCTTCCAAAGGGGCAAAGAATGCTTTAGCCCTCAGGATCCAGTTTCTACGTGCAAACCCAGCCTGTGGAGCAGCACCTTCTGCCCAGCTACGAGAGAGCCATGCGACACACTAGGCGCTCCTGTGAGGACCCTTTTGTAAGCAGAGGTTCTGCGCGAGGTGACGTGCCTAGTCACCACAGTGCTTCAGTCAGGCGTTGTCGACTTTGGAACTTTCAATCGCCCAGCAGTGCTTCGGGAGAGGGGTCCATCATATCAGGCTGGTTGTAAAGTCACATTTCTGCTTGAGGTGAAGGGTCGTCAGCTTTGAGTTCATAAAATCAATGTTACTCTCCGGATATGATTCAGTGCAGCTAATATCTAAGCCGGGAGTCGGACATGCATTGCACAAGACACCGGCCCCCACTCTGTTACCAAGACTGGTTTCCAGAGTTGGAGGTCTGGCTCTCCGCCGGAGAAAGCCGTGTGTTGCCCTGCCCTCTGCATGCACAGAGTGGAGGCCAACGACCCATGTGGCTGGAGCTCACTCCGAAGCCGCACTTGACACTTTGGGTACACCGTGTTCTTCCATGACCTGGGTCCAGGCGCGAGAGACCCTGCAGTCCTGAGAGGCCTACCAGTGTTAAAGCAGTACCTTCACTAAGGCTTCTCAGAAAGAGCTGCACTCCAACACTTTTCACGGCACTCGCCGACTTTCCTTTGGCAGCATGGGGGCAGGTTTCCGAACCACTAGCCAAGAAGGCTTTGGGATGAGCTCCTAGTGAGGGACTGCACACACCCCCTCGTTCTTTCGAGAAAACTCACTCTTCCTCACTTTGCCTCCCAGGGAACTCCTACGGTGATTACAAGACGGGCAACAGGACCCTTTTTCAGGCAGCTCTGAGCACCCAGCTCTCCGGGTTGCCAACGGGACAGATTTCGCTTTTCTCGTCCGGCCTCCTTTTCACGGTTGCCACACAGCTCATGTAGTTGACGTTCCGGGAACCAAAGGAGGCCCATGTCACATACTGTACTTCTTCGCTGAAAGCGCTTTGGAAAGCCAGTGTTCCTCCTGAAGTAAATTGCGCGAGCCAGTGAACGCTTTCGTTTCGCCTAGGTCATGGTACATCTCCCAAAGGCCTAGCCACCTTCGGAGGACGACTGCCTATTTCTCCCTCTAGAGGTAAAGTCCAGGTGCTGCTTCAGGGAGCAAGAGGTCAAGTATGAATTCCGGGAACTCGTGTAAGCACGGTGGTTTTCCAAAAGCAGCTCAGGGTTACAAAATGAGGCCCCCTTGCATTGCCCAGAAGCCCCGTTATCAATGTGTTCTTCAGGCTTCCTCTAAGCTCTCCAAATCTAGCTCTCCCATGGAGGAAAAACGTTGTTGCCCAGCCTCCTGCATACAAAACAGTAGAGTCCAAAGACCCATGTGGCTGGATGGTGCTCAGCAGGCACAGATGCCACTTGTGGTACACAGTGACCTTCCTTGGAATACGGTGCAGACGCTCGCATCCTCAGACTTTGAAAGGCACACCCGCATTTACAGCACTTTAGTGGGGAAGGCCTCTTTGAAACTGCTGACTGCGACTCTGCTGGTGGAAACACTGCACCTTACTTTGACTCTGGCGCTCGGCTGACATTCGCCATAGATAAAGTCCTGTGCTGGATGTGCTCCTAACAAGGCACTGCAAGCACTCTGTTTCTTTGGGCAAAGTCTCCGTTCCTCCCCGGGTATTCCTGCAGGGTTGAGAAAGTTGGCGACCACGGTGCTTTTCATTAAGCACTGATCATCCAAAACACGGACTTTCCTTGCAACACGCGGGCAAGTTTCCTTATGACTAGCCAAGAAGGCTTTGGGATGAGAACCTAGCAAGGAACGGCACGCACTCCGGTTCTTCCAAGAAAATTCACTCGGCCTCAGGTTACCTCTCAGGGTAATCCTGGGGTGAATAGAAGACCGGCAACAGGACTGTTTCTCAGGCAGCTCTGAGGACACATCTCTCTGCTTTGTCACTGGGGCAAATTGTGCTGTTCCCGTCCCTCTCCACTTTCACGGTTGACACCTAGCTCATGTACCTGAAGTCCACAAGCAGGTGAAAGAGACATGCCACACACATGTGCCCTTCCATGAAAACACTTTGGCAAGCAGGAGTCCTCCTGAGGTGAATGGTGTGAGCCAGTGAATGATCTAGTTTCACCTACATCACCGTGGATCTTGCAAAGGCCTGACAGTCTTCAAAGGCTGAGAGCACATGTCTCCAGCTGGATCTGAAGTCGACGTGATGCATGCGAGGGGAAGACGTCAGCTATGAATTCTGAGGACACTTGCCATGGCGGTGTTTGTTCCAGTGCAGCTCAGGTTTACAAACTGGGGTCCCCTTGCATTGCCCAGAAGACCAGGGAGGAAACTCGTCCTGAGGATTCTTCTATGCTGTGGCTATCTGGCTCCCCGATGGAGGAAACACATTGCTGCCTGGCCTTCTGCATACCAACAGTAGAGCCCAAAGACCATCATGAGGCATGAGGTTGCTCAGAAGGCACAGATGACACTTTGGGTACACAGTGATTTTCCTCGGAAAATGGTGCAGACGTGAGCGTCCTCAGATATGTGAAAGGCACACCAGCATTACAGCACTTCAGTGGTGAAAGCCTCGGGTCTACTTGTGACCACCAACTTTGCTGATGGAAACACTGCCCCTTACTTTGAGTATGCCGCTCAGTCGACATTCGCCTTAGCTGAAGCAGTCTGCTGCATGAGCTCCTGGCAAGGAACGGCAGGCGCACTGTTTCTTTCGAGAAAACTCACTCTTCCTCCCGGGCAATTCCTGCAGGGTGTCCAACATGGGCGCCACCCCGTGCCTTTCGTTCAGTTTTCTCGCCCCAAGCCTCCTGCTTCCAAAGGGGCAAAGAATGCTTTAGCCCTCAGGATCCAGTTTCTACGTGCAAACCCAGCCTGTGGAGCAGCACCTTCTGCCCAGCTACGAGAGAGCCATGCGACACACTAGGCGCTCCTGTGAGGACCCTTTTGTAAGCAGAGGTTCTGCGCGAGGTGACGTGCCTAGTCACCACAGTGCTTCAGTCAGGCGTTGTCGACTTTGGAACTTTCAATCGCCCAGCAGTGCTTCGGGAGAGGGGTCCATCATATCAGACTGGTTGTAAAGTCACATTTCTGCTTGAGGTGAAGGGTCGTCAGCTTTGAGTTCATAAAATCAATGTTACTCTCCGGATATGATTCAGTGCAGCTAATATCTAAGCCGGGAGTCGGACATGCATTGCACAAGACACCGGCCCCCACTCTGTTACCAAGACTGGTTTCCAGAGTTGGAGGTCTGGCTCTCCGCCGGAGAAAGCCGTGTGTTGCCCTGCCCTCTGCATGCACAGAGTGGAGGCCAACGACCCATGTGGCTGGAGCTCACTCCGAAGCCGCACTTGACACTTTGGGTACACCGTGTTCTTCCATGACCTGGGTCCAGGCGCGAGAGACCCTGCAGTCCTGAGAGGCCTACCAGTGTTAAAGCAGTACCTTCACTAAGGCTTCTCAGAAAGAGCTGCACTCCAACACTTTTCACGGCACTCGCCGACTTTCCTTTGGCAGCATGGGGGCAGGTTTCCGAACCACTAGCCAAGAAGGCTTTGGGATGAGCTCCTAGTGAGGGACTGCACACGCCCCCTCGTTCTTTCGAGAAAACTCACTCTTCCTCACTTTGCCTCCCAGGGAACTCCTACGGTGAGTACAAGACGGGCAACAGGACCCTTTTTCAGGCAGCTCTGAGCACCCAGCTCTCCGGGTTGCCAACGGGACAGATTTCGCTTTTCTCGTCCGGCCTCCTTTTCACGGTTGCCACACAGCTCATGTAGTTGACGTTCCGGGAACCAAAGGAGGCCCATGTCACATACTGTACTTCTTCGCTGAAAGCGCTTTGGAAAGCCAGTGTTCCTCCTGAAGTAAATTGCGCGAGCCAGTGAACGCCTTCGTTTCGCCTAGGTCATGGTACATCTCCCAAAGGCCTAGCCACCTTCGGAGGACGACTGCCTATTTCTCCCTCTAGAGGTAAAGTCCAGGTGCTGCTTCAGGGAGCAAGAGGTCAAGTATGAATTCCGGGAACTCGTGTAAGCACGGTGGTTTTCCAAAAGCAGCTCAGGGTTACAAAATGAGGCCCCCTTGCATTGCCCAGAAGCCCCGTTATCAATGTGTTCTTCAGGCTTCCTCTAAGCTCTCCAAATCTAGCTCTCCCATGGAGGAAAAACGTTGTTGCCCAGCCTCCTGCATACAAAACAGTAGAGTCCAAAGACCCATGTGGCTGGATGGTGCTCAGCAGGCACAGATGCCACTTGTGGTACACAGTGACCTTCCTTGGAATACGGTGCAGACGCTCGCATCCTCAGACTTTGAAAGGCACACCCGCATTTACAGCACTTTAGTGGGGAAGGCCTCTTTGAAACTGCTGACTGCGACTCTGCTGGTGGAAACACTGCACCTTACTTTGACTCTGGCGCTCGGCTGACATTCGCCATAGATAAAGTCCTGTGCTGGATGTGCTCCTAACAAGGCACTGCAAGCACTCTGTTTCTTTGGGCAAAGTCTCCGTTCCTCCCCGGGTATTCCTGCAGGGTTGAGAAAGTTGGCGACCACGGTGCTTTTCATTAAGCACTGATCATCCAAAACACGGACTTTCCTTGCAACACGCGGGCAAGTTTCCTTATGACTAGCCAAGAAGGCTTTGGGATGAGAACCTAGCAAGGAACGGCACGCACTCCGGTTCTTCCAAGAAAATTCACTCGGCCTCAGGTTACCTCTCAGGGTAATCCTGGGGTGAATAGAAGACCGGCAACAGGACTGTTTCTCAGGCAGCTCTGAGGACACATCTCTCTGCTTTGTCACTGGGGCAAATTGTGCTGTTCCCGTCCCTCTCCACTTTCACGGTTGACACCTAGCTCATGTACCTGAAGTCCACAAGCAGGTGAAAGAGACATGCCACACACATGTGCCCTTCCATGAAAACACTTTGGCAAGCAGGAGTCCTCCTGAGGTGAATGGTGTGAGCCAGTGAATGATCTAGTTTCACCTACATCACCGTGGATCTTGCAAAGGCCTGACAGTCTTCAAAGGCTGAGAGCACATGTCTCCAGCTGGATCTGAAGTCGACGTGATGCATGCGAGGGGAAGACGTCAGCTATGAATTCTGAGGACACTTGCCATGGCGGTGTTTGTTCCAGTGCAGCTCAGGTTTACAAACTGGGGTCCCCTTGCATTGCCCAGAAGACCAGGGAGGAAACTCGTCCTGAGGATTCTTCTATGCTGTGGCTATCTGGCTCCCCGATGGAGGAAACACATTGCTGCCTGGCCTTCTGCATACCAACAGTAGAGCCCAAAGACCATCATGAGGCATGAGGTTGCTCAGAAGGCACAGATGACACTTTGGGTACACAGTGATTTTCCTCGGAAAATGGTGCAGACGTGAGCGTCCTCAGATATGTGAAAGGCACACCAGCATTACAGCACTTCAGTGGTGAAAGCCTCGGGTCTACTTGTGACCACCAACTTTGCTGATGGAAACACTGCCCCTTACTTTGAGTATGCCGCTCAGTCGACATTCGCCTTAGCTGAAGCAGTCTGCTGCATGAGCTCCTGGCAAGGAACGGCAGGCGCACTGTTTCTTTCGAGAAAACTCACTCTTCCTCCCGGGCAATTCCTGCAGGGTGTCCAACATGGGCGCCACCCCGTGCCTTTCGTTCAGTTTTCTCGCCCCAAGCCTCCTGCTTCCAAAGGGGCAAAGAATGCTTTAGCCCTCAGGATCCAGTTTCTACGTGCAAACCCAGCCTGTGGAGCAGCACCTTCTGCCCAGCTACGAGAGAGCCATGCGACACACTAGGCGCTCCTGTGAGGACCCTTTTGTAAGCAGAGGTTCTGCGCGAGGTGACGTGCCTAGTCACCACAGTGCTTCAGTCAGGCGTTGTCGACTTTGGAACTTTCAATCGCCCAGCAGTGCTTCGGGAGAGGGGTCCATCATATCAGGCTGGTTGTAAAGTCACATTTCTGCTTGAGGTGAAGGGTCGTCAGCTTTGAGTTCATAAAATCAATGTTACTCTCCGGATATGATTCAGTGCAGCTAATATCTAAGCCGGGAGTCGGACATGCATTGCACAAGACACCGGCCCCCACTCTGTTACCAAGACTGGTTTCCAGAGTTGGAGGTCTGGCTCTCCGCCGGAGAAAGCCGTGTGTTGCCCTGCCCTCTGCATGCACAGAGTGGAGGCCAACGACCCATGTGGCTGGAGCTCACTCCGAAGCCGCACTTGACACTTTGGGTACACCGTGTTCTTCCATGACCTGGGTCCAGGCGCGAGAGACCCTGCAGTCCTGAGAGGCCTACCAGTGTTAAAGCAGTACCTTCACTAAGGCTTCTCAGAAAGAGCTGCACTCCAACACTTTTCACGGCACTCGCCGACTTTCCTTTGGCAGCATGGGGGCAGGTTTCCGAACCACTAGCCAAGAAGGCTTTGGGATGAGCTCCTAGTGAGGGACTGCACACGCCCCCTCGTTCTTTCGAGAAAACTCACTCTTCCTCACTTTGCCTCCCAGGGAACTCCTACGGTGAGTACAAGACGGGCAACAGGACCCTTTTTCAGGCAGCTCTGAGCACCCAGCTCTCCGGGTTGCCAACGGGACAGATTTCGCTTTTCTCGTCCGGCCTCCTTTTCACGGTTGCCACACAGCTCATGTAGTTGACGTTCCGGGAACCAAAGGAGGCCCATGTCACATACTGTACTTCTTCGCTGAAAGCGCTTTGGAAAGCCAGTGTTCCTCCTGAAGTAAATTGCGCGAGCCAGTGAACGCCTTCGTTTCGCCTAGGTCATGGTACATCTCCCAAAGGCCTAGCCACCTTCGGAGGACGACTGCCTATTTCTCCCTCTAGAGGTAAAGTCCAGGTGCTGCTTCAGGGAGCAAGAGGTCAAGTATGAATTCCGGGAACTCGTGTAAGCACGGTGGTTTTCCAAAAGCAGCTCAGGGTTACAAAATGAGGCCCCCTTGCATTGCCCAGAAGCCCCGTTATCAATGTGTTCTTCAGGCTTCCTCTAAGCTCTCCAAATCTAGCTCTCCCATGGAGGAAAAACGTTGTTGCCCAGCCTCCTGCATACAAAACAGTAGAGTCCAAAGACCCATGTGGCTGGATGGTGCTCAGCAGGCACAGATGCCACTTGTGGTACACAGTGACCTTCCTTGGAATACGGTGCAGACGCTCGCATCCTCAGACTTTGAAAGGCACACCCGCATTTACAGCACTTTAGTGGGGAAGGCCTCTTTGAAACTGCTGACTGCGACTCTGCTGGTGGAAACACTGCACCTTACTTTGACTCTGGCGCTCGGCTGACATTCGCCATAGATAAAGTCCTGTGCTGGATGTGCTCCTAACAAGGCACTGCAAGCACTCTGTTTCTTTGGGCAAAGTCTCCGTTCCTCCCCGGGTATTCCTGCAGGGTTGAGAAAGTTGGCGACCACGGTGCTTTTCATTAAGCACTGATCATCCAAAACACGGACTTTCCTTGCAACACGCGGGCAAGTTTCCTTATGACTAG
Organism: Eubalaena glacialis; assembly: GCF_028564815.1. Taxonomy (NCBI): domain Eukaryota; kingdom Metazoa; phylum Chordata; class Mammalia; order Artiodactyla; family Balaenidae; genus Eubalaena; species Eubalaena glacialis. The sequence continues at coordinate 31,017 of NW_026871607.1, read as the reverse complement.
CCAAGAAGGCTTTGGGATGAGAACCTAGCAAGGAACGGCACGCACTCCGGTTCTTCCAAGAAAATTCACTCGGCCTCAGGTTACCTCTCAGGGTAATCCTGGGGTGAATAGAAGACCGGCAACAGGACTGTTTCTCAGGCAGCTCTGAGGACACATCTCTCTGCTTTGTCACTGGGGCAAATTGTGCTGTTCCCGTCCCTCTCCACTTTCACGGTTGACACCTAGCTCATGTACCTGAAGTCCACAAGCAGGTGAAAGAGACATGCCACACACATGTGCCCTTCCATGAAAACACTTTGGCAAGCAGGAGTCCTCCTGAGGTGAATGGTGTGAGCCAGTGAATGATCTAGTTTCACCTACATCACCGTGGATCTTGCAAAGGCCTGACAGTCTTCAAAGGCTGAGAGCACATGTCTCCAGCTGGATCTGAAGTCGACGTGATGCATGCGAGGGGAAGACGTCAGCTATGAATTCTGAGGACACTTGCCATGGCGGTGTTTGTTCCAGTGCAGCTCAGGTTTACAAACTGGGGTCCCCTTGCATTGCCCAGAAGACCAGGGAGGAAACTCGTCCTGAGGATTCTTCTATGCTGTGGCTATCTGGCTCCCCGATGGAGGAAACACATTGCTGCCTGGCCTTCTGCATACCAACAGTAGAGCCCAAAGACCATCATGAGGCATGAGGTTGCTCAGAAGGCACAGATGACACTTTGGGTACACAGTGATTTTCCTCGGAAAATGGTGCAGCCGTGAGCGTCCTCAGATATGTGAAAGGCACACCAGCATTACAGCACTTCAGTGGTGAAAGCCTCGGGTCTACTTGTGACCACCAACTTTGCTGATGGAAACACTGCCCCTTACTTTGAGTATGCCGCTCAGTCGACATTCGCCTTAGCTGAAGCAGTCTGCTGCATGAGCTCCTGGCAAGGAACGGCAGGCGCACTGTTTCTTTCGAGAAAACTCACTCTTCCTCCCGGGCAATTCCTGCAGGGTGTCCAACATGGGCGCCACCCCGTGCCTTTCGATCAGTTTTCTCGCCCCAAGCCTCCTGCTTCCAAAGGGGCAAAGAATGCTTTAGCCCTCAGGATCCAGTTTCTACGTGCAAACCCAGCCTGTGGAGCAGCACCTTCTGCCCAGCTACGAGAGAGCCATGCGACACACTAGGCGCTCCTGTGAGGACCCTTTTGTAAGCAGAGGTTCTGCGCGAGGTGACGTGCCTAGTCACCACAGTGCTTCAGTCAGGCGTTGTCGACTTTGGAACTTTCAATCGCCCAGCAGTGCTTCGGGAGAGGGGTCCATCATATCAGACTGGTTGTAAAGTCACATTTCTGCTTGAGGTGAAGGGTCGTCAGCTTTGAGTTCATAAAATCAATGTTACTCTCCGGATATGATTCAGTGCAGCTAATATCTAAGCCGGGAGTCGGACATGCATTGCACAAGACACCGGCCCCCACTCTGTTACCAAGACTGGTTTCCAGAGTTGGAGGTCTGGCTCTCCGCCGGAGAAAGCCGTGTGTTGCCCTGCCCTCTGCATGCACAGAGTGGAGGCCAACGACCCATGTGGCTGGAGCTCACTCCGAAGCCGCACTTGACACTTTGGGTACACCGTGTTCTTCCATGACCTGGGTCCAGGCGCGAGAGACCCTGCAGTCCTGAGAGGCCTACCAGTGTTAAAGCAGTACCTTCACTAAGGCTTCTCAGAAAGAGCTGCACTCCAACACTTTTCACGGCACTCGCCGACTTTCCTTTGGCAGCATGGGGGCAGGTTTCCGAACCACTAGCCAAGAAGGCTTTGGGATGAGCTCCTAGTGAGGGACTGCACACGCCCCCTCGTTCTTTCGAGAAAACTCACTCTTCCTCACTTTGCCTCCCAGGGAACTCCTACGGTGAGTACAAGACGGGCAACAGGACCCTTTTTCAGGCAGCTCTGAGCACCCAGCTCTCCGGGTTGCCAACGGGACAGATTTCGCTTTTCTCGTCCGGCCTCCTTTTCACGGTTGCCACACAGCTCATGTAGTTGACGTTCCGGGAACCAAAGGAGGCCCATGTCACATACTGTACTTCTTCGCTGAAAGCGCTTTGGAAAGCCAGTGTTCCTCCTGAAGTAAATTGCGCGAGCCAGTGAACGCCTTCGTTTCGCCTAGGTCATGGTACATCTCCAAAAGGCCTAGCCACCTTCGGAGGACGACTGCCTATTTCTCCCTCTAGAGGTAAAGTCCAGGTGCTGCTTCAGGGAGCAAGAGGTCAGGTATGAATTCCGGGAACTCGTGTAAGCACGGTGGTTTTCCAAAAGCAGCTCAGGGTTACAAAATGAGGCCCCCTTGCATTGCCCAGAAGCCCCGTTATCAATGTGTTCTTCAGGCTTCCTCTAAGCTCTCCAAATCTAGCTCTCCCATGGAGGAAAAACGTTGTTGCCCAGCCTCCTGCATACAAAACAGTAGAGTCCAAAGACCCATGTGGCTGGATGGTGCTCAGCAGGCACAGATGCCACTTGTGGTACACAGTGACCTTCCTTGGAATACGGTGCAGACGCTCGCATCCTCAGACTTTGAAAGGCACACCCGCATTTACAGCACTTTAGTGGGGAAGGCCTCTTTGAAACTGCTGACTGCGACTCTGCTGGTGGAAACACTGCACCTTACTTTGACTCTGGCGCTCGGCTGACATTCGCCATAGATAAAGTCCTGTGCTGGATGTGCTCCTAACAAGGCACTGCAAGCACTCTGTTTCTTTGGGCAAAGTCTCCGTTCCTCCCCGGGTATTCCTGCAGGGTTGAGAAAGTTGGCGACCACGGTGCTTTTCATTAAGCACTGATCATCCAAAACACGGACTTTCCTTGCAACACGCGGGCAAGTTTCCTTATGACTAGCCAAGAAGGCTTTGGGATGAGAACCTAGCAAGGAACGGCACGCACTCCGGTTCTTCCAAGAAAATTCACTCGGCCTCAGGTTACCTCTCAGGGTAATCCTGGGGTGAATAGAAGACCGGCAACAGGACTGTTTCTCAGGCAGCTCTGAGGACACATCTCTCTGCTTTGTCACTGGGGCAAATTGTGCTGTTCCCGTCCCTCTCCACTTTCACGGTTGACACCTAGCTCATGTACCTGAAGTCCACAAGCAGGTGAAAGAGACATGCCACACACATGTGCCCTTCCATGAAAACACTTTGGCAAGCAGGAGTCCTCCTGAGGTGAATGGTGTGAGCCAGTGAATGATCTAGTTTCACCTACATCACCGTGGATCTTGCAAAGGCCTGACAGTCTTCAAAGGCTGAGAGCACATGTCTCCAGCTGGATCTGAAGTCGACGTGATGCATGCGAGGGGAAGACGTCAGCTATGAATTCTGAGGACACTTGCCATGGCGGTGTTTGTTCCAGTGCAGCTCAGGTTTACAAACTGGGGTCCCCTTGCATTGCCCAGAAGACCAGGGAGGAAACTCGTCCTGAGGATTCTTCTATGCTGTGGCTATCTGGCTCCCCGATGGAGGAAACACATTGCTGCCTGGCCTTCTGCATACCAACAGTAGAGCCCAAAGACCATCATGAGGCATGAGGTTGCTCAGAAGGCACAGATGACACTTTGGGTACACAGTGATTTTCCTCGGAAAATGGTGCAGCCGTGAGCGTCCTCAGATATGTGAAAGGCACACCAGCATTACAGCACTTCAGTGGTGAAAGCCTCGGGTCTACTTGTGACCACCAACTTTGCTGATGGAAACACTGCCCCTTACTTTGAGTATGCCGCTCAGTCGACATTCGCCTTAGCTGAAGCAGTCTGCTGCATGAGCTCCTGGCAAGGAACGGCAGGCGCACTGTTTCTTTCGAGAAAACTCACTCTTCCTCCCGGGCAATTCCTGCAGGGTGTCCAACATGGGCGCCACCCCGTGCCTTTCGATCAGTTTTCTCGCCCCAAGCATCCTGCTTCCAAAGGGGCAAAGAATGCTTTAGCCCTCAGGATCCAGTTTCTACGTGCAAACCCAGCCTGTGGAGCAGCACCTTCTGCCCAGCTACGAGAGAGCCATGCGACACACTAGGCGCTCCTGTGAGGACCCTTTTGTAAGCAGAGGTTCTGCGCGAGGTGACGTGCCTAGTCACCACAGTGCTTCAGTCAGGCGTTGTCGACTTTGGAACTTTCAATCGCCCAGCAGTGCTTCGGGAGAGGGGTCCATCATATCAGGCTGGTTGTAAAGTCACATTTCTGCTTGAGGTGAAGGGTCGTCAGCTTTGAGTTCATAAAATCAATGTTACTCTCCGGATATGATTCAGTGCAGCTAATATCTAAGCCGGGAGTCGGACATGCATTGCACAAGACACCGGCCCCCACTCTGTTACCAAGACTGGTTTCCAGAGTTGGAGGTCTGGCTCTCCGCCGGAGAAAGCCGTGTGTTGCCCTGCCCTCTGCATGCACAGAGTGGAGGCCAACGACCCATGTGGCTGGAGCTCACTCCGAAGCCGCACTTGACACTTTGGGTACACCGTGTTCTTCCATGACCTGGGTCCAGGCGCGAGAGACCCTGCAGTCCTGAGAGGCCTACCAGTGTTAAAGCAGTACCTTCACTAAGGCTTCTCAGAAAGAGCTGCACTCCCAACACTTTTCACGGCACTCGCCGACTTTCCTTTGGCAGCATGGGGGCAGGTTTCCGAACCACTAGCCAAGAAGGCTTTGGGATGAGCTCCTAGTGAGGGACTGCACACGCCCCCTCGTTCTTTCGAGAAAACTCACTCTTCCTCACTTTGCCTCCCAGGGAACTCCTACGGTGATTACAAGACGGGCAACAGGACCCTTTTTCAGGCAGCTCTGAGCACCCAGCTCTCCGGGTTGCCAACGGGACAGATTTCGCTTTTCTCGTCCAGCCTCCTTTTCACGGTTGCCACACAGCTCATGTAGTTGACGTTCCGGGAACCAAAGGAGGCCCATGTCACATACTGTACTTCTTCGCTGAAAGCGCTTTGGAAAGCCAGTGTTCCTCCTGAAGTAAATTGCGCGAGCCAGTGAACGCCTTCGTTTCGCCTAGGTCATGGTACATCTCCCAAAGGCCTAGCCACCTTCGGAGGACGACTGCCTATTTCTCCCTCTAGAGGTAAAGTCCAGGTGCTGCTTCAGGGAGCAAGAGGTCAAGTATGAATTCCGGGAACTCGTGTAAGCACGGTGGTTTTCCAAAAGCAGCTCAGGGTTACAAAATGAGGCCCCCTTGCATTGCCCAGAAGCCCCGTTATCAATGTGTTCTTCAGGCTTCCTCTAAGCTCTCCAAATCTAGCTCTCCCATGGAGGAAAAACGTTGTTGCCCAGCCTCCTGCATACAAAACAGTAGAGTCCAAAGACCCATGTGGCTGGATGGTGCTCAGCAGGCACAGATGCCACTTGTGGTACACAGTGACCTTCCTTGGAATACGGTGCAGACGCTCGCATCCTCAGACTTTGAAAGGCACACCCGCATTTACAGCACTTTAGTGGGGAAGGCCTCTTTGAAACTGCTGACTGCGACTCTGCTGGTGGAAACACTGCACCTTACTTTGACTCTGGCGCTCGGCTGACATTCGCCATAGATAAAGTCCTGTGCTGGATGTGCTCCTAACAAGGCACTGCAAGCACTCTGTTTCTTTGGGCAAAGTCTCCGTTCCTCCCCGGGTATTCCTGCAGGGTTGAGAAAGTTGGCGACCACGGTGCTTTTCATTAAGCACTGATCATCCAAAACACGGACTTTCCTTGCAACACGCGGGCAAGTTTCCTTATGACTAGCCAAGAAGGCTTTGGGATGAGAACCTAGCAAGGAACGGCACGCACTCCGGTTCTTCCAAGAAAATTCACTCGGCCTCAGGTTACCTCTCAGGGTAATCCTGGGGTGAATAGAAGACCGGCAACAGGACTGTTTCTCAGGCAGCTCTGAGGACACATCTCTCTGCTTTGTCACTGGGGCAAATTGTGCTGTTCCCGTCCCTCTCCACTTTCACGGTTGACACCTAGCTCATGTACCTGAAGTCCACAAGCAGGTGAAAGAGACATGCCACACACATGTGCCCTTCCATGAAAACACTTTGGCAAGCAGGAGTCCTCCTGAGGTGAATGGTGTGAGCCAGTGAATGATCTAGTTTCACCTACATCACCGTGGATCTTGCAAAGGCCTGACAGTCTTCAAAGGCTGAGAGCACATGTCTCCAGCTGGATCTGAAGTCGACGTGATGCATGCGAGGGGAAGACGTCAGCTATGAATTCTGAGGACACTTGCCATGGCGGTGTTTGTTCCAGTGCAGCTCAGGTTTACAAACTGGGGTCCCCTTGCATTGCCCAGAAGACCAGGGAGGAAACTCGTCCTGAGGATTCTTCTATGCTGTGGCTATCTGGCTCCCCGATGGAGGAAACACATTGCTGCCTGGCCTTCTGCATACCAACAGTAGAGCCCAAAGACCATCATGAGGCATGAGGTTGCTCAGAAGGCACAGATGACACTTTGGGTACACAGTGATTTTCCTCGGAAAATGGTGCAGCCGTGAGCGTCCTCAGATATGTGAAAGGCACACCAGCATTACAGCACTTCAGTGGTGAAAGCCTCGGGTCTACTTGTGACCACCAACTTTGCTGATGGAAACACTGCCCCTTACTTTGAGTATGCCGCTCAGTCGACATTCGCCTTAGCTGAAGCAGTCTGCTGCATGAGCTCCTGGCAAGGAACGGCAGGCGCACTGTTTCTTTCGAGAAAACTCACTCTTCCTCCCGGGCAATTCCTGCAGGGTGTCCAACATGGGCGCCACCCCGTGCCTTTCGTTCAGTTTTCTCGCCCCAAGCCTCCTGCTTCCAAAGGGGCAAAGAATGCTTTAGCCCTCAGGATCCAGTTTCTACGTGCAAACCCAGCCTGTGGAGCAGCACCTTCTGCCCAGCTACGAGAGAGCCATGCGACACACTAGGCGCTCCTGTGAGGACCCTTTTGTAAGCAGAGGTTCTGCGCGAGGTGACGTGCCTAGTCACCACAGTGCTTCAGTCAGGCGTTGTCGACTTTGGAACTTTCAATCGCCCAGCAGTGCTTCGGGAGAGGGGTCCATCATATCAGGCTGGTTGTAAAGTCACATTTCTGCTTGAGGTGAAGGGTCGTCAGCTTTGAGTTCATAAAATCAATGTTACTCTCCGGATATGATTCAGTGCAGCTAATATCTAAGCCGGGAGTCGGACATGCATTGCACAAGACACCGGCCCCCACTCTGTTACCAAGACTGGTTTCCAGAGTTGGAGGTCTGGCTCTCCGCCGGAGAAAGCCGTGTGTTGCCCTGCCCTCTGCATGCACAGAGTGGAGGCCAACGACCCATGTGGCTGGAGCTCACTCCGAAGCCGCACTTGACACTTTGGGTACACCGTGTTCTTCCATGACCTGGGTCCAGGCGCGAGAGACCCTGCAGTCCTGAGAGGCCTACCAGTGTTAAAGCAGTACCTTCACTAAGGCTTCTCAGAAAGAGCTGCACTCCCAACACTTTTCACGGCACTCGCCGACTTTCCTTTGGCAGCATGGGGGCAGGTTTCCGAACCACTAGCCAAGAAGGCTTTGGGATGAGCTCCTAGTGAGGGACTGCACACACCCCCTCGTTCTTTCGAGAAAACTCACTCTTCCTCACTTTGCCTCCCAGGGAACTCCTACGGTGATTACAAGACGGGCAACAGGACCCTTTTTCAGGCAGCTCTGAGCACCCAGCTCTCCGGGTTGCCAACGGGACAGATTTCGCTTTTCTCGTCCAGCCTCCTTTTCACGGTTGCCACACAGCTCATGTAGTTGACGTTCCGGGAACCAAAGGAGGCCCATGTCACATACTGTACTTCTTCGCTGAAAGCGCTTTGGAAAGCCAGTGTTCCTCCTGAAGTAAATTGCGCGAGCCAGTGAACGCCTTCGTTTCGCCTAGGTCATGGTACATCTCCCAAAGGCCTAGCCACCTTCAGAGGACGACTGCCTATTTCTCCCTCTAGAGGTAAAGTCCAGGTGCTGCTTCAGGGAGCAAGAGGTCAAGTATGAATTCCGGGAACTCGTGTAAGCACGGTGGTTTTCCAAAAGCAGCTCAGGGTTACAAAATGAGGCCCCCTTGCATTGCCCAGAAGCCCCGTTATCAATGTGTTCTTCAGGCTTCCTCTAAGCTCTCCAAATCTAGCTCTCCCATGGAGGAAAAACGTTGTTGCCCAGCCTCCTGCATACAAAACAGTAGAGTCCAAAGACCCATGTGGCTGGATGGTACTCAGCAGGCACAGATGCCACTTGTGGTACACAGGGACCTTCCTTGGAATACGGTGCAGACGCTCGCATCCTCAGACTTTGAAAGGCACACCCGCATTTACAGCACTTTAGTGGGGAAGGCCTCTTTGAAACTGCTGACTGCGACTCTGCTGGTGGAAACACTGCACCTTACTTTGACTCTGGCACTCGGCTGACATTCGCCATAGATAAAGTCCTGTGCTGGATGTGCTCCTAACAAGGCACTGCAAGCACTCTGTTTCTTTGGGCAAAGTCTCCGTTCCTCCCCGGGTATTCCTGCAGGGTTGAGAAAGTTGGCGACCACGGTGCTTTTCATTAAGCACTGATCATCCAAAACACGGACTTTCCTTGCAACACGCGGGCAAGTTTCCTTATGACTAGCCAAGAAGGCTTTGGGATGAGAACCTAGCAAGGAACGGCACGCACTCCGGTTCTTCCAAGAAAATTCACTCGGCCTCAGGTTACCTCTCAGGGTAATCCTGGGGTGAATAGAAGACCGGCAACAGGACTGTTTCTCAGGCAGCTCTGAGGACACATCTCTCTGCTTTGTCACTGGGGCAAATTGTGCTGTTCCCGTCCCTCTCCACTTTCACGGTTGACACCTAGCTCATGTACCTGAAGTCCACAAGCAGGTGAAAGAGACATGCCACACACATGTGCCCTTCCATGAAAACACTTTGGCAAGCAGGAGTCCTCCTGAGGTGAATGGTGTGAGCCAGTGAATGATCTAGTTTCACCTACATCACCGTGGATCTTGCAAAGGCCTGACAGTCTTCAAAGGCTGAGAGCACATGTCTCCAGCTGGATCTGAAGTCGACGTGATGCATGCGAGGGGAAGACGTCAGCTATGAATTCTGAGGACACTTGCCATGGCGGTGTTTGTTCCAGTGCAGCTCAGGTTTACAAACTGGGGTCCCCTTGCATTGCCCAGAAGACCAGGGAGAAAACTCGTCCTGAGGATTCTTCTATGCTGTGGCTATCTGGCTCCCCGATGGAGGAAACACATTGCTGCCTGGCCTTCTGCATACCAACAGTAGAGCCCAAAGACCATCATGAGGCATGAGGTTGCTCAGAAGGCACAGATGACACTTTGGGTACACAGTGATTTTCCTCGGAAAATGGTGCAGCCGTGAGCGTCCTCAGATATGTGAAAGGCACACCAGCATTACAGCACTTCAGTGGTGAAAGCCTCGGGTCTACTTGTGACCACCAACTTTGCTGATGGAAACACTGCCCCTTACTTTGAGTATGCCGCTCAGTCGACATTCGCCTTAGCTGAAGCAGTCTGCTGCATGAGCTCCTGGCAAGGAACGGCAGGCGCACTGTTTCTTTCGAGAAAACTCACTCTTCCTCCCGGGCAATTCCTGCAGGGTGTCCAACATGGGCGCCACCCCGTGCCTTTCGTTCAGTTTTCTCGCCCCAAGCCTCCTGCTTCCAAAGGGGCAAAGAATGCTTTAGCCCTCAGGATCCAGTTTCTACGTGCAAACCCAGCCTGTGGAGCAGCACCTTCTGCCCAGCTACGAGAGAGCCATGCGACACACTAGGCGCTCCTGTGAGGACCCTTTTGTAAGCAGAGGTTCTGCGCGAGGTGACGTGCCTAGTCACCACAGTGCTTCAGTCAGGCGTTGTCGACTTTGGAACTTTCAATCGCCCAGCAGTGCTTCGGGAGAGGGGTCCATCATATCAGGCTGGTTGTAAAGTCACATTTCTGCTTGAGGTGAAGGGTCGTCAGCTTTGAGTTCATAAAATCAATGTTACTCTCCGGATATGATTCAGTGCAGCTAATATCTAAGCCGGGAGTCGGACATGCATTGCACAAGACACCGGCCCCCACTCTGTTACCAAGACTGGTTTCCAGAGTTGGAGGTCTGGCTCTCCGCCGGAGAAAGCCGTGTGTTGCCCTGCCCTCTGCATGCACAGAGTGGAGGCCAACGACCCATGTGGCTGGAGCTCACTCCGAAGCCGCACTTGACACTTTGGGTACACCGTGTTCTTCCATGACCTGGGTCCAGGCGCGAGAGACCCTGCAGTCCTGAGAGGCCTACCAGTGTTAAAGCAGTACCTTCACTAAGGCTTCTCAGAAAGAGCTGCACTCCCAACACTTTTCACGGCACTCGCCGACTTTCCTTTGGCAGCATGGGGGCAGGTTTCCGAACCACTAGCCAAGAAGGCTTTGGGATGAGCTCCTAGTGAGGGACTGCACACACCCCCTCGTTCTTTCGAGAAAACTCACTCTTCCTCACTTTGCCTCCCAGGGAACTCCTACGGTGATTACAAGACGGGCAACAGGACCCTTTTTCAGGCAGCTCTGAGCACCCAGCTCTCCGGGTTGCCAACGGGACAGATTTCGCTTTTCTCGTCCAGCCTCCTTTTCACGGTTGCCACACAGCTCATGTAGTTGACGTTCCGGGAACCAAAGGAGGCCCATGTCACATACTGTACTTCTTCGCTGAAAGCGCTTTGGAAAGCCAGTGTTCCTCCTGAAGTAAATTGCGCGAGCCAGTGAACGCCTTCGTTTCGCCTAGGTCATGGTACATCTCCCAAAGGCCTAGCCACCTTCGGAGGACGACTGCCTATTTCTCCCTCTAGAGGTAAAGTCCAGGTGCTGCTTCAGGGAGCAAGAGGTCAAGTATGAATTCCGGGAACTCGTGTAAGCACGGTGGTTTTCCAAAAGCAGCTCAGGGTTACAAAATGAGGCCCCCTTGCATTGCCCAGAAGCCCCGTTATCAATGTGTTCTTCAGGCTTCCTCTAAGCTCTCCAAATCTAGCTCTCCCATGGAGGAAAAACGTTGTTGCCCAGACTCCTGCATACAAAACAGTAGAGCCCAAAGACCCATGTGGCTGGATGGTGCTCAGCAGGCACAGATGCCACTTGTGGTACACAGTGACCTTCCTTGGAATACGGTGCAGACGCTCGCATCCTCAGACTTTGAAAGGCACACCCGCATTTACAGCACTTTAGTGGGGAAGGCCTCTTTGAAACTGCTGACTGCGACTCTGCTGGTGGAAACACTGCACCTTACTTTGACTCTGGCGCTCGGCTGACATTCGCCATAGATAAAGTCCTGTGCTGGATGTGCTCCTAACAAGGCACTGCAAGCACTCTGTTTCTTTGGGCAAAGTCTCCGTTCCTCCCCGGGTATTCCTGCAGGGTTGAGAAAGTTGGCGACCACGGTGCTTTTCATTAAGCACTGATCATCCAAAACACGGACTTTCCTTGCAACACGCGGGCAAGTTTCCTTATGACTAGCCAAGAAGGCTTTGGGATGAGAACCTAGCAAGGAACGGCACGCACTCCGGTTCTTCCAAGAAAATTCACTTGGCCTCAGGTTACCTCTCAGGGTAATCCTGGGGTGAATAGAAGACCGGCAACAGGACTGTTTCTCAGGCAGCTCTGAGGACACATCTCTCTGCTTTGTCACTGGGGCAAATTGTGCTGTTCCCGTCCCTCTCCACTTTCACGGTTGACACCTAGCTCATGTACCTGAAGTCCACAAGCAGGTGAAAGAGACATGCCACACACATGTGCCCTTCCATGAAAACACTTTGGCAAGCAGGAGTCCTCCTGAGGTGAATGGTGTGAGCCAGTGAATGATCTAGTTTCACCTACATCACCGTGGATCTTGCAAAGGCCTGACAGTCTTCAAAGGCTGAGAGCACATGTCTCCAGCTGGATCTGAAGTCGACGTGATGCATGCGAGGGGAAGACGTCAGCTATGAATTCTGAGGACACTTGCCATGGCGGTGTTTGTTCCAGTGCAGCTCAGGTTTACAAACTGGGGTCCCCTTGCATTGCCCAGAAGACCAGGGAGGAAACTCGTCCTGAGGATTCTTCTATGCTGTGGCTATCTGGCTCCCCGATGGAGGAAACACATTGCTGCCTGGCCTTCTGCATACCAACAGTAGAGCCCAAAGACCATCATGAGGCATGAGGTTGCTCAGAAGGCACAGATGACACTTTGGGTACACAGTGATTTTCCTCGGAAAATGGTGCAGCCGTGAGCGTCCTCAGATATGTGAAAGGCACACCAGCATTACAGCACTTCAGTGGTGAAAGCCTCGGGTCTACTTGTGACCACCAACTTTGCTGATGGAAACACTGCCCCTTACTTTGAGTATGCCGCTCAGTCGACATTCGCCTTAGCTGAAGCAGTCTGCTGCATGAGCTCCTGGCAAGGAACGGCAGGCGCACTGTTTCTTTCGAGAAAACTCACTCTTCCTCCCGGGCAATTCCTGCAGGGTGTCCAACATGGGCGCCACCCCGTGCCTTTCGTTCAGTTTTCTCGCCCCAAGCCTCCTGCTTCCAAAGGGGCAAAGAATGCTTTAGCCCTCAGGATCCAGTTTCTACGTGCAAACCCAGCCTGTGGAGCAGCACCTTCTGCCCAGCTACGAGAGAGCCATGCGACACACTAGGCGCTCCTGTGAGGACCCTTTTGTAAGCAGAGGTTCTGCGCGAGGTGACGTGCCTAGTCACCACAGTGCTTCAGTCAGGCGTTGTCGACTTTGGAACTTTCAATCGCCCAGCAGTGCTTCGGGAGAGGGGTCCATCATATCAGGCTGGTTGTAAAGTCACATTTCTGCTTGAGGTGAAGGGTCGTCAGCTTTGAGTTCATAAAATCAATGTTACTCTCCGGATATGATTCAGTGCAGCTAATATCTAAGCCGGGAGTCGGACATGCATTGCACAAGACACCGGCCCCCACTCTGTTACCAAGACTGGTTTCCAGAGTTGGAGGTCTGGCTCTCCGCCGGAGAAAGCCGTGTGTTGCCCTGCCCTCTGCATGCACAGAGTGGAGGCCAACGACCCATGTGGCTGGAGCTCACTCCGAAGCCGCACTTGACACTTTGGGTACACCGTGTTCTTCCATGACCTGGGTCCAGGCGCGAGAGACCCTGCAGTCCTGAGAGGCCTACCAGTGTTAAAGCAGTACCTTCACTAAGGCTTCTCAGAAAGAGCTGCACTCCAACACTTTTCACGGCACTCGCCGACTTTCCTTTGGCAGCATGGGGGCAGGTTTCCGAACCACTAGCCAAGAAGGCTTTGGGATGAGCTCCTAGTGAGGGACTGCACACGCCCCCTCGTTCTTTCGAGAAAACTCACTCTTCCTCACTTTGCCTCCCAGGGAACTCCTACGGTGATTACAAGACGGGCAACAGGACCCTTTTTCAGGCAGCTCTGAGCACCCAGCTCTCCGGGTTGCCAACGGGACAGATTTCGCTTTTCTCGTCCGGCCTCCTTTTCACGGTTGCCACACAGCTCATGTAGTTGACGTTCCGGGAACCAAAGGAGGCCCATGTCACATACTGTACTTCTTCGCTGAAAGCGCTTTGGAAAGCCAGTGTTCCTCCTGAAGTAAATTGCGCGAGCCAGTGAACGCCTTCGTTTCGCCTAGGTCATGGTACATCTCCCAAAGGCCTAGCCACCTTCGGAGGACGACTGCCTATTTCTCCCTCTAGAGGTAAAGTCCAGGTGCTGCTTCAGGGAGCAAGAGGTCAGGTATGAATTCCGGGAACTCGTGTAAGCACGGTGGTTTTCCAAAAGCAGCTCAGGGTTACAAAATGAGGCCCCCTTGCATTGCCCAGAAGCCCCGTTATCAATGTGTTCTTCAGGCTTCCTCTAAGCTCTCCAAATCTAGCTCTCCCATGGAGGAAAAACGTTGTTGCCCAGCCTCCTGCATACAAAACAGTAGAGTCCAAAGACCCATGTGGCTGGATGGTGCTCAGCAGGCACAGATGCCACTTGTGGTACACAGGGACCTTCCTTGGAATACGGTGCAGACGCTCGCATCCTCAGACTTTGAAAGGCACACCCGCATTTACAGCACTTTAGTGGGGAAGGCCTCTTTGAAACTGCTGACTGCGACTCTGCTGGTGGAAACACTGCACCTTACTTTGACTCTGGCGCTCGGCTGACATTCGCCATAGATAAAGTCCTGTGCTGGATGTGCTCCTAGCAAGGCATTGCAAGCACTCTGTTTCTTTGGGCAAAGTCTCCGTTCCTCCCCGGGTATTCCTGCAGGGTTGAGAAAGTTGGCGACCACAGTGCTTTTCATTAAGCACTGATCATCCAAAACACGGACTTTCCTTGCAACACGCGGGCAAGTTTCCTTATGACTAGCCAAGAAGGCTTTGGGATGAGAACCTAGCAAGGAACGGCACGCACTCCGGTTCTTCCAAGAAAATTCACTCGGCCTCAGGTTACCTCTCAGGGTAATCCTGGGGTGAATAGAAGACCGGCAACAGGACTGTTTCTCAGGCAGCTCTGAGGACACATCTCTCTGCTTTGTCACTGGGGCAAATTGTGCTGTTCCCGTCCCTCTCCACTTTCACGGTTGACACCTAGCTCATGTACCTGAAGTCCACAAGCAGGTGAAAGAGACATGCCACACACATGTGCCCTTCCATGAAAACACTTTGGCAAGCAGGAGTCCTCCTGAGGTGAATGGTGTGAGCCAGTGAATGATCTAGTTTCACCTACATCACCGTGGATCTTGCAAAGGCCTGACAGTCTTCAAAGGCTGAGAGCACATGTCTCCAGCTGGATCTGAAGTCGACGTGATGCATGCGAGGGGAAGACGTCAGCTATGAATTCTGAGGACACTTGCCATGGCGGTGTTTGTTCCAGTGCAGCTCAGGTTTACAAACTGGGGTCCCCTTGCATTGCCCAGAAGACCAGGGAGAAAACTCGTCCTGAGGATTCTTCTATGCTGTGGATATCTGGCTCTCCGATGGAGGAAACACATTGCTGCCTGGCCTTCTGCATACCAACAGTAGAGCCCAAAGACCATCATGAGGCATGAGGTTGCTCAGAAGGCACAGATGACACTTTGGGTACACAGTGATTTTCCTCGGAAAATGGTGCAGCCGTGAGCGTCCTCAGATATGTGAAAGGCACACCAGCATTACAGCACTTCAGTGGTGAAAGCCTCGGGTCTACTTGTGACCACCAACTTTGCTGATGGAAACACTGCCCCTTACTTTGAGTATGCCGCTCAGTCGACATTCGCCTTAGCTGAAGCAGTCTGCTGCATGAGCTCCTGGCAAGGAACGGCAGGCGCACTGTTTCTTTCGAGAAAACTCACTCTTCCTCCCGGGCAATTCCTGCAGGGTGTCCAACATGGGCGCCACCCCGTGCCTTTCGTTCAGTTTTCTCGCCCCAAGCCTCCTGCTTCCAAAGGGGCAAAGAATGCTTTAGCCCTCAGGATCCAGTTTCTACGTGCAAACCCAGCCTGTGGAGCAGCACCTTCTGCCCAGCTACGAGAGAGCCATGCGACACACTAGGCGCTCCTGTGAGGACCCTTTTGTAAGCAGAGGTTCTGCGCGAGGTGACGTGCCTAGTCACCACAGTGCTTCAGTCAGGCGTTGTCGACTTTGGAACTTTCAATCGCCCAGCAGTGCTTCGGGAGAGGGGTCCATCATATCAGGCTGGTTGTAAAGTCACATTTCTGCTTGAGGTGAAGGGTCGTCAGCTTTGAGTTCATAAAATCAATGTTACTCTCCGGATATGATTCAGTGCAGCTAATATCTAAGCCGGGAGTCGGACATGCATTGCACAAGACACCGGCCCCCACTCTGTTACCAAGACTGATTTCCAGAGTTGGAGGTCTGGCTCTCCGCCGGAGAAAGCCGTGTGTTGCCCTGCCCTCTGCATGCACAGAGTGGAGGCCAACGACCCATGTGGCTGGAGCTCACTCCGAAGCCGCACTTGACACTTTGGGTACACCGTGTTCTTCCATGACCTGGGTCCAGGCGCGAGAGACCCTGCAGTCCTGAGAGGCCTACCAGTGTTAAAGCAGTACCTTCACTAAGGCTTCTCAGAAAGAGCTGCACTCCAACACTTTTCACGGCACTCGCCGACTTTCCTTTGGCAGCATGGGGGCAGGTTTCCGAACCACTAGCCAAGAAGGCTTTGGGATGAGCTCCTAGTGAGGGACTGCACACGCCCCCTCGTTCTTTCGAGAAAACTCACTCTTCCTCACTTTGCCTCCCAGGGAACTCCTACGGTGATTACAAGACGGGCAACAGGACCCTTTTTCAGGCAGCTCTGAGCACCCAGCTCTCCGGGTTGCCAACGGGACAGATTTCGCTTTTCTCGTCCGGCCTCCTTTTCACGGTTGCCACACAGCTCATGTAGTTGACGTTCCGGGAACCAAAGGAGGCCCATGTCACATACTGTACTTCTTCGCTGAAAGCGCTTTGGAAAGCCAGTGTTCCTCCTGAAGTAAATTGCGCGAGCCAGTGAACGCCTTCGTTTCGCCTAGGTCATGGTACATCTCCCAAAGGCCTAGCCACCTTCGGAGGACGACTGCCTATTTCTCCCTCTAGAGGTAAAGTCCAGGTGCTGCTTCAGGGAGCAAGAGGTCAGGTATGAATTCCGGGAACTCGTGTAAGCACGGTGGTTTTCCAAAAGCAGCTCAGGGTTACAAAATGAGGCCCCCTTGCATTGCCCAGAAGCCCCGTTATCAATGTGTTCTTCAGGCTTCCTCTAAGCTCTCCAAATCTAGCTCTCCCATGGAGGAAAAACGTTGTTGCCCAGCCTCCTGCATACAAAACAGTAGAGTCCAAAGACCCATGTGGCTGGATGGTGCTCAGCAGGCACAGATGCCACTTGTGGTACACAGGGACCTTCCTTGGAATACGGTGCAGACGCTCGCATCCTCAGACTTTGAAAGGCACACCCGCATTTACAGCACTTTAGTGGGGAAGGCCTCTTTGAAACTGCTGACTGCGACTCTGCTGGTGGAAACACTGCACCTTACTTTGACTCTGGCGCTCGGCTGACATTCGCCATAGATAAAGTCCTGTGCTGGATGTGCTCCTAGCAAGGCATTGCAAGCACTCTGTTTCTTTGGGCAAAGTCTCCGTTCCTCCCCGGGTATTCCTGCAGGGTTGAGAAAGTTGGCGACCACAGTGCTTTTCATTAAGCACTGATCATCCAAAACACGGACTTTCCTTGCAACACGCGGGCAAGTTTCCTTATGACTAGCCAAGAAGGCTTTGGGATGAGAACCTAGCAAGGAACGGCACGCACTCCGGTTCTTCCAAGAAAATTCACTCGGCCTCAGGTTACCTCTCAGGGTAATCCTGGGGTGAATAGAAGACCGGCAACAGGACTGTTTCTCAGGCAGCTCTGAGGACACATCTCTCTGCTTTGTCACTGGGGCAAATTGTGCTGTTCCCGTCCCTCTCCACTTTCACGGTTGACACCTAGCTCATGTACCTGAAGTCCACAAGCAGGTGAAAGAGACATGCCACACACATGTGCCCTTCCATGAAAACACTTTGGCAAGCAGGAGTCCTCCTGAGGTGAATGGTGTGAGCCAGTGAATGATCTAGTTTCACCTACATCACCGTGGATCTTGCAAAGGCCTGACAGTCTTCAAAGGCTGAGAGCACATGTCTCCAGCTGGATCTGAAGTCGACGTGATGCATGCGAGGGGAAGACGTCAGCTATGAATTCTGAGGACACTTGCCATGGCGGTGTTTGTTCCAGTGCAGCTCAGGTTTACAAACTGGGGTCCCCTTGCATTGCCCAGAAGACCAGGGAGAAAACTCGTCCTGAGGATTCTTCTATGCTGTGGATATCTGGCTCTCCGATGGAGGAAACACATTGCTGCCTGGCCTTCTGCATACCAACAGTAGAGCCCAAAGACCATCATGAGGCATGAGGTTGCTCAGAAGGCACAGATGACACTTTGGGTACACAGTGATTTTCCTCGGAAAATGGTGCAGCCGTGAGCGTCCTCAGATATGTGAAAGGCACACCAGCATTACAGCACTTCAGTGGTGAAAGCCTCGGGTCTACTTGTGACCACCAACTTTGCTGATGGAAACACTGCCCCTTACTTTGAGTATGCCGCTCAGTCGACATTCGCCTTAGCTGAAGCAGTCTGCTGCATGAGCTCCTGGCAAGGAACGGCAGGCGCACTGTTTCTTTCGAGAAAACTCACTCTTCCTCCCGGGCAATTCCTGCAGGGTGTCCAACATGGGCGCCACCCCGTGCCTTTCGTTCAGTTTTCTCGCCCCAAGCCTCCTGCTTCCAAAGGGGCAAAGAATGCTTTAGCCCTCAGGATCCAGTTTCTACGTGCAAACCCAGCCTGTGGAGCAGCACCTTCTGCCCAGCTACGAGAGAGCCATGCGACACACTAGGCGCTCCTGTGAGGACCCTTTTGTAAGCAGAGGTTCTGCGCGAGGTGACGTGCCTAGTCACCACAGTGCTTCAGTCAGGCGATGTCGACTTTGGAACTTTCAATCGCCCAACAGTGCTTCGGGAGAGGGGTCCATCATATCAGACTGGTTGTAAAGTCACATTTCTGCTTGAGGTGAAGGGTCGTCAGCTTTGAGTTCATAAAATCAATGTTACTCTCCGGATATGATTCAGTGCAGCTAATATCTAAGCCGGGAGTCGGACATGCATTGCACAAGACACCGGCCCCCACTCTGTTACCAAGACTGGTTTCCAGAGTTGGAGGTCTGGCTCTCCGCCGGAGAAAGCCGTGTGTTGCCCTGCCCTCTGCATGCACAGAGTGGAGGCCAACGACCCATGTGGCTGGAGCTCACTCAGAAGCCGCACTTGACACTTTGGGTACACCGTGTTCTTCCATGACCTGGGTCCGGGCGCGAGAGACCCTGCAGTCCTGAGAGGCCTACCAGTGTTAAAGCAGTACCTTCACTAAGGCTTCTCAGAAAGAGCTGCACTCCAACACTTTTCACGGCACTCGCCGACTTTCCTTTGGCAGCATGGGGGCAGGTTTCCGAACCACTAGCCAAGAAGGCTTTGGGATGAGCTCCTAGTGAGGGACTGCACACGCCCCCTCGTTCTTTCGAGAAAACTCACTCTTCCTCACTTTGCCTCCCAGGGAACTCCTACGGTGATTACAAGACGGGCAACAGGACCCTTTTTCAGGCAGCTCTGAGCACCCAGCTCTCCGGGTTGCCAACGGGACAGATTTCGCTTTTCTCGTCCGGCCTCCTTTTCACGGTTGCCACACAGCTCATGTAGTTGACGTTCCGGGAACCAAAGGAGGCCCATGTCACATACTGTACTTCTTCGCTGAAAGCGCTTTGGAAAGCCAGTGTTCCTCCTGAAGTAAATTGCGCGAGCCAGTGAACGCCTTCGTTTCGCCTAGGTCATGGTACATCTCCCAAAGGCCTAGCCACCTTCGGAGGACGACTGCCTATTTCTCCCTCTAGAGGTAAAGTCCAGGTGCTGCTTCAGGGAGCAAGAGGTCAGGTATGAATTCCGGGAACTCGTGTAAGCACGGTGGTTTTCCAAAAGCAGCTCAGGGTTACAAAATGAGGCCCCCTTGCATTGCCCAGAAGCCCCGTTATCAATGTGTTCTTCAGGCTTCCTCTAAGCTCTCCAAATCTAGCTCTCCCATGGAGGAAAAACGTTGTTGCCCAGCCTCCTGCATACAAAACAGTAGAGTCCAAAGACCCATGTGGCTGGATGGTGCTCAGCAGGCACAGATGCCACTTGTGGTACACAGGGACCTTCCTTGGAATACGGTGCAGACGCTCGCATCCTCAGACTTTGAAAGGCACACCCGCATTTACAGCACTTTAGTGGGGAAGGCCTCTTTGAAACTGCTGACTGCGACTCTGCTGGTGGAAACACTGCACCTTACTTTGACTCTGGCGCTCGGCTGACATTCGCCATAGATAAAGTCCTGTGCTGGATGTGCTCCTAGCAAGGCATTGCAAGCACTCTGTTTCTTTGGGCAAAGTCTCCGTTCCTCCCCGGGTATTCCTGCAGGGTTGAGAAAGTTGGCGACCACAGTGCTTTTCATTAAGCACTGATCATCCAAAACACGGACTTTCCTTGCAACACGCGGGCAAGTTTCCTTATGACTAGCCAAGAAGGCTTTGGGATGAGAACCTAGCAAGGAACGGCACGCACTCCGGTTCTTCCAAGAAAATTCACTCGGCCTCAGGTTACCTCTCAGGGTAATCCTGGGGTGAATAGAAGACCGGCAACAGGACTGTTTCTCAGGCAGCTCTGAGGACACATCTCTCTGCTTTGTCACTGGGGCAAATTGTGCTGTTCCCGTCCCTCTCCACTTTCACGGTTGACACCTAGCTCA
Organism: Eubalaena glacialis; assembly: GCF_028564815.1. NCBI lineage: Eukaryota > Metazoa > Chordata > Mammalia > Artiodactyla > Balaenidae > Eubalaena > Eubalaena glacialis. Next base: position 10,709 of record NW_026871607.1, on the reverse strand, counting down.
TGTACCTGAAGTCCACAAGCAGGTGAAAGAGACATGCCACACACATGTGCCCTTCCATGAAAACACTTTGGCAAGCAGGAGTCCTCCTGAGGTGAATGGTGTGAGCCAGTGAATGATCTAGTTTCACCTACATCACCGTGGATCTTGCAAAGGCCTGACAGTCTTCAAAGGCTGAGAGCACATGTCTCCAGCTGGATCTGAAGTCGACGTGATGCATGCGAGGGGAAGACGTCAGCTATGAATTCTGAGGACACTTGCCATGGCGGTGTTTGTTCCAGTGCAGCTCAGGTTTACAAACTGGGGTCCCCTTGCATTGCCCAGAAGACCAGGGAGAAAACTCGTCCTGAGGATTCTTCTATGCTGTGGCTATCTGGCTCTCCGATGGAGGAAACACATTGCTGCCTGGCCTTCTGCATACCAACAGTAGAGCCCAAAGACCATCATGAGGCATGAGGTTGCTCAGAAGGCACAGATGACACTTTGGGTACACAGTGATTTTCCTCGGAAAATGGTGCAGACGTGAGCGTCCTCAGATATGTGAAAGGCACACCAGCATTACAGCACTTCAGTGGTGAAAGCCTCGGGTCTACTTGTGACCACCAACTTTGCTGATGGAAACACTGCCCCTTACTTTGAGTATGCCGCTCAGTCGACATTCGCCTTAGCTGAAGCAGTCTGCTGCATGAGCTCCTGGCAAGGAACGGCAGGCGCACTGTTTCTTTCGAGAAAACTCACTCTTCCTCCCGGGCAATTCCTGCAGGGTGTCCAACATGGGCGCCACCCCGTGCCTTTCGTTCAGTTTTCTCGCCCCAAGCCTCCTGCTTCCAAAGGGGCAAAGAATGCTTTAGCCCTCAGGATCCAGTTTCTACGTGCAAACCCAGCCTGTGGAGCAGCACCTTCTGCCCAGCTACGAGAGAGCCATGCGACACACTAGGCGCTCCTGTGAGGACCCTTTTGTAAGCAGAGGTTCTGCGCGAGGTGACGTGCCTAGTCACCACAGTGCTTCAGTCAGGCGATGTCGACTTTGGAACTTTCAATCGCCCAACAGTGCTTCGGGAGAGGGGTCCATCATATCAGACTGGTTGTAAAGTCACATTTCTGCTTGAGGTGAAGGGTCGTCAGCTTTGAGTTCATAAAATCAATGTTACTCTCCGGATATGATTCAGTGCAGCTAATATCTAAGCCGGGAGTCGGACATGCATTGCACAAGACACCGGCCCCCACTCTGTTACCAAGACTGGTTTCCAGAGTTGGAGGTCTGGCTCTCCGCCGGAGAAAGCCGTGTGTTGCCCTGCCCTCTGCATGCACAGAGTGGAGGCCAACGACCCATGTGGCTGGAGCTCACTCAGAAGCCGCACTTGACACTTTGGGTACACCGTGTTCTTCCATGACCTGGGTCCGGGCGCGAGAGACCCTGCAGTCCTGAGAGGCCTACCAGTGTTAAAGCAGTACCTTCACTAAGGCTTCTCAGAAAGAGCTGCACTCCAACACTTTTCACGGCACTCGCCGACTTTCCTTTGGCAGCATGGGGGCAGGTTTCCGAACCACTAGCCAAGAAGGCTTTGGGATGAGCTCCTAGTGAGGAACTGCACACACCCCCTCGTTCTTTCGAGAAAACTCACTCTTCCTCACTTTGCCTCCCAGGGAACTCCTACGGTGATTACAAGACGGGCAACAGGACCCTTTTTCAGGCAGCTCTGAGCACCCAGCTCTCCGGGTTGCCAACGGGACAGATTTCGCTTTTCTCGTCCAGCCTCCTTTTCACGGTTGCCACACAGCTCATGTAGTTGACGTTCCGGGAACCAAAGGAGGCCCATGTCACATACTGTACTTCTTCGCTGAAAGCGCTTTGGAAAGCCAGTGTTCCTCCTGAAGTAAATTGCGCGAGCCAGTGAACGCCTTCGTTTCGCCTAGGTCATGGTACATCTCCCAAAGGCCTAGCCACCTTCAGAGGACGACTGCCTATTTCTCCCTCTAGAGGTAAAGTCCAGGTGCTGCTTCAGGGAGCAAGAGGTCAAGTATGAATTCCGGGAACTCGTGTAAGCACGGTGGTTTTCCAAAAGCAGCTCAGGGTTACAAAATGAGGCCCCCTTGCATTGCCCAGAAGCCCCGTTATCAATGTGTTCTTCAGGCTTCCTCTAAGCTCTCCAAATCTAGCTCTCCCATGGAGGAAAAACGTTGTTGCCCAGCCTCCTGCATACAAAACAGTAGAGTCCAAAGACCCATGTGGCTGGATGGTGCTCAGCAGGCACAGATGCCACTTGTGGTACACAGGGACCTTCCTTGGAATACGGTGCAGACGCTCGCATCCTCAGACTTTGAAAGGCACACCCGCATTTACAGCACTTTAGTGGGGAAGGCCTCTTTGAAACTGCTGACTGCGACTCTGCTGGTGGAAACACTGCACCTTACTTTGACTCTGGCGCTCGGCTGACATTCGCCATAGATAAAGTCCTGTGCTGGATGTGCTCCTAGCAAGGCATTGCAAGCACTCTGTTTCTTTGGGCAAAGTCTCCGTTCCTCCCCGGGTATTCCTGCAGGGTTGAGAAAGTTGGCGACCACAGTGCTTTTCATTAAGCACTGATCATCCAAAACACGGACTTTCCTTGCAACACGCGGGCAAGTTTCCTTATGACTAGCCAAGAAGGCTTTGGGATGAGAACCTAGCAAGGAACGGCACGCACTCCGGTTCTTCCAAGAAAATTCACTCGGCCTCAGGTTACCTCTCAGGGTAATCCTGGGGTGAATAGAAGACCGGCAACAGGACTGTTTCTCAGGCAGCTCTGAGGACACATCTCTCTGCTTTGTCACTGGGGCAAATTGTGCTGTTCCCGTCCCTCTCCACTTTCACGGTTGACACCTAGCTCACGTACCTGAAGTCCACAAGCAAGTGAAAGAGACATGCCACACACATGTGCCCTTCCATGAAAACACTTTGGCAAGCAGGAGTCCTCCTGAGGTGAATGGTGTGAGCCAGTGAATGATCTAGTTTCACCTACATCACCGTGGATCTTGCAAAGGCCTGACAGTCTTCAAAGGCTGAGAGCACATGTCTCCAGCTGGATCTGAAGTCGACGTGATGCATGCGAGGGGAAGACGTCAGCTATGAATTCTGAGGACACTTGCCATGGCGGTGTTTGTTCCAGTGCAGCTCAGGTTTGCAAACTGGGGTCCCCTTGCATTGCCCAGAAGACCAGGGAGAAAACTCGTCCTGAGGATTCTTCTATGCTGTGGCTATCTGGCTCTCCGATGGAGGAAACACATTGCTGCCTGGCCTTCTGCATACCAACAGTAGAGCCCAAAGACCATCATGAGGCATGAGGTTGCTCAGAAGGCACAGATGACACTTTGGGTACACAGTGATTTTCCTCGGAAAATGGTGCAGCCGTGAGCGTCCTCAGATATGTGAAAGGCACACCAGCATTACAGCACTTCAGTGGTGAAAGCCTCGGGTCTACTTGTGACCACCAACTTTGCTGATGGAGACACTGCCCCTTACTTTGAGTATGCCGCTCAGTCGACATTCGCCTTAGCTGAAGCAGTCTGCTGCATGAGCTCCTGGCAAGGAACGGCAGGCGCACTGTTTCTTTCGAGAAAACTCACTCTTCCTCCCGGGCAATTCCTGCAGGGTGTCCAACATGGGCGCCACCCCGTGCCTTTCGTTCAGTTTTCTCGCCCCAAGCCTCCTGCTTCCAAAGGGGCAAAGAATGCTTTAGCCCTCAGGATCCAGTTTCTACGTGCAAACCCAGCCTGTGGAGCAGCACCTTCTGCCCAGCTACGAGAGAGCCATGCGACACACTAGGCGCTCCTGTGAGGACCCTTTTGTAAGCAGAGGTTCTGCGCGAGGTGACGTGCCTAGTCACCACAGTGCTTCAGTCAGGCGTTGTCGACTTTGGAACTTTCAATCGCCCAGCAGTGCTTCGGGAGAGGGGTCCATCATATCAGACTGGTTGTAAAGTCACATTTCTGCTTGAGGTGAAGGGTCGTCAGCTCTGAGTTCATAAAATCAATGTTACTCTCCGGATATGATTCAGGGCAGCTAATATCTAAGCCGGGAGTCGGACATGCATTGCACAAGACACCGGCCCCCACTCTGTTACCAAGACTGGTTTCCAGAGTTGGAGGTCTGGCTCTCCGCCGGAGAAAGCCGTGTGTTGCCCTGCCCTCTGCATGCACAGAGTGGAGGCCAACGACCCATGTGGCTGGAGCTCACTCAGAAGCCGCACTTGACACTTTGGGTACACCGTGTTCTTCCATGACCTGGGTCCGGGCACGAGAGACCCTGCAGTCCTGAGAGGCCTACCAGTGTTAAAGCAGTACCTTCACTAAGGCTTCTCAGAAAGAGCTGCACTCCAACACTTTTCACGGCACTCGCCGACTTTCCTTTGGCAGCATGGGGGCAGGTTTCCGAACCACTAGCCAAGAAGGCTTTGGGATGAGCTCCTAGTGAGGGACTGCACACACCCCCTCGTTCTTTCGAGAAAACTCACTCTTCCTCACTTTGCCTCCCAGGGAACTCCTACGGTGATTACAAGACGGGCAACAGGACCCTTTTTCAGGCAGCTCTGAGCACCCAGCTCTCCGGGTTGCCAACGGGACAGATTTCGCTTTTCTCGTCCAGCCTCCTTTTCACGGTTGCCACACAGCTCATGTAGTTGACGTTCCGGGAACCAAAGGAGGCCCATGTCACATACTGTACTTCTTCGCTGAAAGCGCTTTGGAAAGCCAGTGTTCCTCCTGAAGTAAATTGCGCGAGCCAGTGAACGCCTTCGTTTCGCCTAGGTCATGGTACATCTCCCAAAGGCCTAGCCACCTTCAGAGGACGACTGCCTATTTCTCCCTCTAGAGGTAAAGTCCAGGTGCTGCTTCAGGGAGCAAGAGGTCAAGTATGAATTCCGGGAACTCGTGTAAGCACGGTGGTTTTCCAAAAGCAGCTCAGGGTTACAAAATGAGGCCCCCTTGCATTGCCCAGAAGCCCCGTTATCAATGTGTTCTTCAGGCTTCCTCTAAGCTCTCCAAATCTAGCTCTCCCATGGAGGAAAAACGTTGTTGCCCAGCCTCCTGCATACAAAACAGTAGAGTCCAAAGACCCATGTGGCTGGATGGTGCTCAGCAGGCACAGATGCCACTTGTGGTACACAGGGACCTTCCTTGGAATACGGTGCAGACGCTCGCATCCTCAGACTTTGAAAGGCACACCCGCATTTACAGCACTTTAGTGGGGAAGGCCTCTTTGAAACTGCTGACTGCGACTCTGCTGGTGGAAACACTGCACCTTACTTTGACTCTGGCGCTCGGCTGACATTCGCCATAGATAAAGTCCTGTGCTGGATGTGCTCCTAGCAAGGCATTGCAAGCACTCTGTTTCTTTGGGCAAAGTCTCCGTTCCTCCCCGGGTATTCCTGCAGGGTTGAGAAAGTTGGCGACCACAGTGCTTTTCATTAAGCACTGATCATCCAAAACACGGACTTTCCTTGCAACACGCGGGCAAGTTTCCTTATGACTAGCCAAGAAGGCTTTGGGATGAGAACCTAGCAAGGAACGGCACGCACTCCGGTTCTTCCAAGAAAATTCACTCGGCCTCAGGTTACCTCTCAGGGTAATCCTGGGGTGAATAGAAGACCGGCAACAGGACTGTTTCTCAGGCAGCTCTGAGGACACATCTCTCTGCTTTGTCACTGGGGCAAATTGTGCTGTTCCCGTCCCTCTCCACTTTCACGGTTGACACCTAGCTCACGTACCTGAAGTCCACAAGCAAGTGAAAGAGACATGCCACACACATGTGCCCTTCCATGAAAACACTTTGGCAAGCAGGAGTCCTCCTGAGGTGAATGGTGTGAGCCAGTGAATGATCTAGTTTCACCTACATCACCGTGGATCTTGCAAAGGCCTGACAGTCTTCAAAGGCTGAGAGCACATGTCTCCAGCTGGATCTGAAGTCGACGTGATGCATGCGAGGGGAAGACGTCAGCTATGAATTCTGAGGACACTTGCCATGGCGGTGTTTGTTCCAGTGCAGCTCAGGTTTGCAAACTGGGGTCCCCTTGCATTGCCCAGAAGACCAGGGAGAAAACTCGTCCTGAGGATTCTTCTATGCTGTGGCTATCTGGCTCTCCGATGGAGGAAACACATTGCTGCCTGGCCTTCTGCATACCAACAGTAGAGCCCAAAGACCATCATGAGGCATGAGGTTGCTCAGAAGGCACAGATGACACTTTGGGTACACAGTGATTTTCCTCGGAAAATGGTGCAGCCGTGAGCGTCCTCAGATATGTGAAAGGCACACCAGCATTACAGCACTTCAGTGGTGAAAGCCTCGGGTCTACTTGTGACCACCAACTTTGCTGATGGAGACACTGCCCCTTACTTTGAGTATGCCGCTCAGTCGACATTCGCCTTAGCTGAAGCAGTCTGCTGCATGAGCTCCTGGCAAGGAACGGCAGGCGCACTGTTTCTTTCGAGTAAACTCACTCTTCCTCCCGGGCAATTCCTGCAGGGTGTCCAACATGGGCGCCACCCCGTGCCTTTCGTTCAGTTTTCTCGCCCCAAGCCTCCTGCTTCCAAAGGGGCAAAGAATGCTTTAGCCCTCAGGATCCAGTTTCTACGTGCAAACCCAGCCTGTGGAGCAGCACCTTCTGCCCAGCTACGAGAGAGCCATGCGACACACTAGGCGCTCCTGTGAGGACCCTTTTGTAAGCAGAGGTTCTGCGCGAGGTGACGTGCCTAGTCACCACAGTGCTTCAGTCAGGCGTTGTCGACTTTGGAACTTTCAATCGCCCAGCAGTGCTTCGGGAGAGGGGTCCATCATATCAGACTGGTTGTAAAGTCACATTTCTGCTTGAGGTGAAGGGTCGTCAGCTTTGAGTTCATAAAATCAATGTTACTCTCCGGATATGATTCAGGGCAGCTAATATCTAAGCCGGGAGTCGGACATGCATTGCACAAGACACCGGCCCCCACTCTGTTACCAAGACTGGTTTCCAGAGTTGGAGGTCTGGCTCTCCGCCGGAGAAAGCCGTGTGTTGCCCTGCCCTCTGCATGCACAGAGTGGAGGCCAACGACCCATGTGGCTGGAGCTCACTCAGAAGCCGCACTTGACACTTTGGGTACACCGTGTTCTTCCATGACCTGGGTCCGGGCACGAGAGACCCTGCAGTCCTGAGAGGCCTACCAGTGTTAAAGCAGTACCTTCACTAAGGCTTCTCAGAAAGAGCTGCACTCCAACACTTTTCACGGCACTCGCCGACTTTCCTTTGGCAGCATGGGGGCAGGTTTCCGAACCACTAGCCAAGAAGGCTTTGGGATGAGCTCCTAGTGAGGGACTGCACACACCCCCTCGTTCTTTCGAGAAAACTCACTCTTCCTCACTTTGCCTCCCAGGGAACTCCTACGGTGATTACAAGACGGGCAACAGGACCCTTTTTCAGGCAGCTCTGAGCACCCAGCTCTCCGGGTTGCCAACGGGACAGATTTCGCTTTTCTCGTCCAGCCTCCTTTTCACGGTTGCCACACAGCTCATGTAGTTGACGTTCCGGGAACCAAAGGAGGCCCATGTCACATACTGTACTTCTTCGCTGAAAGCGCTTTGGAAAGCCAGTGTTCCTCCTGAAGTAAATTGCGCGAGCCAGTGAACGCCTTCGTTTCGCCTAGGTCATGGTACATCTCCCAAAGGCCTAGCCACCTTCAGAGGACGACTGCCTATTTCTCCCTCTAGAGGTAAAGTCCAGGTGCTGCTTCAGGGAGCAAGAGGTCAAGTATGAATTCCGGGAACTCGTGTAAGCACGGTGGTTTTCCAAAAGCAGCTCAGGGTTACAAAATGAGGCCCCCTTGCATTGCCCAGAAGCCCCGTTATCAATGTGTTCTTCAGGCTTCCTCTAAGCTCTCCAAATCTAGCTCTCCCATGGAGGAAAAACGTTGTTGCCCAGCCTCCTGCATACAAAACAGTAGAGTCCAAAGACCCATGTGGCTGGATGGTGCTCAGCAGGCACAGATGCCACTTGTGGTACACAGGGACCTTCCTTGGAATACGGTGCAGACGCTCGCATCCTCAGACTTTGAAAGGCACACCCGCATTTACAGCACTTTAGTGGGGAAGGCCTCTTTGAAACTGCTGACTGCGACTCTGCTGGTGGAAACACTGCACCTTACTTTGACTCTGGCGCTCGGCTGACATTCGCCATAGATAAAGTCCTGTGCTGGATGTGCTCCTAGCAAGGCATTGCAAGCACTCTGTTTCTTTGGGCAAAGTCTCCGTTCCTCCCCGGGTATTCCTGCAGGGTTGAGAAAGTTGGCGACCACAGTGCTTTTCATTAAGCACTGATCATCCAAAACACGGACTTTCCTTGCAACACGCGGGCAAGTTTCCTTATGACTAGCCAAGAAGGCTTTGGGATGAGAACCTAGCAAGGAACGGCACGCACTCCGGTTCTTCCAAGAAAATTCACTCGGCCTCAGGTTACCTCTCAGGGTAATCCTGGGGTGAATAGAAGACCGGCAACAGGACTGTTTCTCAGGCAGCTCTGAGGACACATCTCTCTGCTTTGTCACTGGGGCAAATTGTGCTGTTCCCGTCCCTCTCCACTTTCACGGTTGACACCTAGCTCACGTACCTGAAGTCCACAAGCAAGTGAAAGAGACATGCCACACACATGTGCCCTTCCATGAAAACACTTTGGCAAGCAGGAGTCCTCCTGAGGTGAATGGTGTGAGCCAGTGAATGATCTAGTTTCACCTACATCACCGTGGATCTTGCAAAGGCCTGACAGTCTTCAAAGGCTGAGAGCACATGTCTCCAGCTGGATCTGAAGTCGACGTGATGCATGCGAGGGGAAGACGTCAGCTATGAATTCTGAGGACACTTGCCATGGCGGTGTTTGTTCCAGTGCAGCTCAGGTTTGCAAACTGGGGTCCCCTTGCATTGCCCAGAAGACCAGGGAGAAAACTCGTCCTGAGGATTCTTCTATGCTGTGGCTATCTGGCTCTCCGATGGAGGAAACACATTGCTGCCTGGCCTTCTGCATACCAACAGTAGAGCCCAAAGACCATCATGAGGCATGAGGTTGCTCAGAAGGCACAGATGACACTTTGGGTACACAGTGATTTTCCTCGGAAAATGGTGCAGCCGTGAGCGTCCTCAGATATGTGAAAGGCACACCAGCATTACAGCACTTCAGTGGTGAAAGCCTCGGGTCTACTTGTGACCACCAACTTTGCTGATGGAGACACTGCCCCTTACTTTGAGTATGCCGCTCAGTCGACATTCGCCTTAGCTGAAGCAGTCTGCTGCATGAGCTCCTGGCAAGGAACGGCAGGCGCACTGTTTCTTTCGAGTAAACTCACTCTTCCTCCCGGGCAATTCCTGCAGGGTGTCCAACATGGGCGCCACCCCGTGCCTTTCGTTCAGTTTTCTCGCCCCAAGCCTCCTGCTTCCAAAGGGGCAAAGAATGCTTTAGCCCTCAGGATCCAGTTTCTACGTGCAAACCCAGCCTGTGGAGCAGCACCTTCTGCCCAGCTACGAGAGAGCCATGCGACACACTAGGCGCTCCTGTGAGGACCCTTTTGTAAGCAGAGGTTCTGCGCGAGGTGACGTGCCTAGTCACCACAGTGCTTCAGTCAGGCGTTGTCGACTTTGGAACTTTCAATCGCCCAGCAGTGCTTCGGGAGAGGGGTCCATCATATCAGACTGGTTGTAAAGTCACATTTCTGCTTGAGGTGAAGGGTCGTCAGCTTTGAGTTCATAAAATCAATGTTACTCTCCGGATATGATTCAGGGCAGCTAATATCTAAGCCGGGAGTCGGACATGCATTGCACAAGACACCGGCCCCCACTCTGTTACCAAGACTGGTTTCCAGAGTTGGAGGTCTGGCTCTCCGCCGGAGAAAGCCGTGTGTTGCCCTGCCCTCTGCATGCACAGAGTGGAGGCCAACGACCCATGTGGCTGGAGCTCACTCAGAAGCCGCACTTGACACTTTGGGTACACCGTGTTCTTCCATGACCTGGGTCCGGGCGCGAGAGACCCTGCAGTCCTGAGAGGCCTACCAGTGTTAAAGCAGTACCTTCACTAAGGCTTCTCAGAAAGAGCTGCACTCCAACACTTTTCACGGCACTCGCCGACTTTCCTTTGGCAGCATGGGGGCAGGTTTCCGAACCACTAGCCAAGAAGGCTTTGGGATGAGCTCCTAGTGAGGGACTGCACACACCCCCTCGTTCTTTCGAGAAAACTCACTCTTCCTCACTTTGCCTCCCAGGGAACTCCTACGGTGATTACAAGACGGGCAACAGGACCCTTTTTCAGGCAGCTCTGAGCACCCAGCTCTCCGGGTTGCCAACGGGACAGATTTCGCTTTTCTCGTCCAGCCTCCTTTTCACGGTTGCCACACAGCTCATGTAGTTGACGTTCCGGGAACCAAAGGAGGCCCATGTCACATACTGTACTTCTTCGCTGAAAGCGCTTTGGAAAGCCAGTGTTCCTCCTGAAGTAAATTGCGCGAGCCAGTGAACGCCTTCGTTTCGCCTAGGTCATGGTACATCTCCCAAAGGCCTAGCCACCTTCAGAGGACGACTGCCTATTTCTCCCTCTAGAGGTAAAGTCCAGGTGCTGCTTCAGGGAGCAAGAGGTCAAGTATGAATTCCGGGAACTCGTGTAAGCACGGTGGTTTTCCAAAAGCAGCTCAGGGTTACAAAATGAGGCCCCCTTGCATTGCCCAGA